>NC_134487.1:265073382-265373382 GCF_040206685.1 Ascaphus truei | reverse complement strand
ACAACACACACACAACACGTACACAACACGTACACATACACACAACACACACACATACACACAACACACACACACACAACACACACAACACACACAACACACACAACACACACATACACACACAACACACACAACACACACAACACACACAACACACACAACACACACATACACACACACACACACACACACACATACACACAAGACACACATACACACAAGACACACATACACACAAGACACACATACACACATACACACATACACAACACATACACACACATACATACACACATACATACACACACACATACACACACACACATACACACACACATACACACATACATACACACACACATACACACACACACATACACATTCACATTCACATACATACACACACACACACACACACACACACACACACACACACACTGTGTAAAGGCACCAAACTTCAGAGCATGCTGGTAGCGTGGCTGTCACTCACTGCTAGAGCCTCTAAACTAGCGCCCCACAACGAATGGAGGCACTGGTGGTAAATGACAGCTATGTGTGCTGCACTTTGGCGCCTTAAAGCACGTAGTCTAATCACAGCTCTGTAATCTGAGAAATTAGTAATTCTACCCTAAAAGGCAGCTACTTATTTTTTTTAATAGTCTGCCCCAAATTTCCAATCATTCTGGACGAGGGGACAAGTGGATTTTTCCAGCCCCGTATGTGTGTGGTGTCTATATTTATAAAGGAATGAAGCACTCAGATTTTTATTCCAACTAGCCCATAGCCACTTATTTTAAATTTGTTTAAAAGCTCAGACAAATGAACATTTAAAAAAATTATATTAAGAAATATAAACAAACAAATAGGGTAATACAAATTATAAAAATATACTTTTAAAAAAACTCAGTTAAGATTAACAAAAAAAAAAAAAAGAAACAGCAACCTATTTCACATTCTTCTTTACGTAAAGTCCAGTATGTAGATCTGAATAAATATATTGTTGTTCTTCAAAGCATACCTTGTGTCTCCTCAGTACTAGCAGACGTCTTCCAAACCAACTTTTCAAAAGTAAAGTAGATTATCCTAACGTCCATTGGACTACCTCACCCAGTGTGTGTACTGCGTGGGGCTTCCTCCGCTATAATCTAAGATCCAGGTGTCACTATCGCTAAAAATATAAATTTTTAAATTGGTACATCGATATCCAAACTTTCTGGGGAGACAAGGTGCAGACCAGGGGGTCTCCGGGCGACGGTTTAGACCCGCCGGGCCCTACACACACACACACACACACACACACACACACACACACACACACGCACACACACGCACACAGTATAGTGATTCAATAAAGCAACCATGAAGACCAAGGGAATTTTGAAACAAGTCAGGTATAAAGTGGTAGAGGCGCACAGAGTAGGAGAAAGGAACAAGAAAATACCAAAGGTGCTGATTATCCCTCTCAGCACAGTGAAGTCCATCATTAAGAAGTGGAAGATACATCATACTACCAAGACACTATCCATATCGGGTCTCCCTCCCAGGACATGCATGAAACTGGTTCAAAATGTCACTCTGAAGCCAACAATGACCTTGATATCATCAAAATGATGCGTCTGCGGTGGGAATCCATGTTCACACATCAGCAATAAGTTGGTCTCTACACAAAGCTGGCCTGTATTATTGATGGGTGGCAAAAAAGAAGCCATTACTTGGACTACTCATAAATCACATGTGGAGTTTGCGAAAAAGTGTATATATATATATTGCAGACGTGAGAAAAGAGGTTTTGTGGTCAGACGAGATCAACACTGCACATCACCCAGGGACTGGAAGCTGGTCTGGATAGAGGGGAGAATGAGTGGTGCAAAGTACAGGCGAATCCTTGAGGAAAGGTATTTGAGTTGACCAAAACTTTGAGAAACTGGGGAGGAAATTCATAGTTTCATTTCATTCACAGAACATTGACCCGAAGCACAAAGTCAAAGCCACACTGGAGTGGTTGAACAAGAATATAATTAATGTTCTTGAGTAGCCCAGTCAAAGTCCTGGCTTTAATTTAATTTAACATTTATGACGGGACTTAAAGATCAGTCCATTGAGGATCCCCCAGCAAATTTATCAGAATTGGATCAATTTTAACGTGTGAAATGGGCAAAAATGTCACCATCCTATGTGCAAAGCTAGTAGAGCACTATTCGAAAAGACTTGTAGCAGTAATTGCTGCAAAAGGTGCTGTCTTAACGGGTGGAATAATTATGCAAACAGTACATTTTATTTTGTACATTTCCTTTGCTGACAACCTCCTCCTCATATAACAGTGCATTGTAGCTTAGAATTAACAAAGTTTGTTTGAGAAAAAAAAACGTGCATACATTATTTGTAATTCAACAGAATGTGACATTGCTAGGGGCGAATACTGTGTGTGTGTGTGTGTGTGTGTTTATAAATTTTTTGGAGGTACACTACATAGATGGGTCTTTTGACAAATTGATGTAAAATTGAATATCTATTCTGTTGTATTTAGTGTGTCAGACAGCACATCTAGCTTAAATTTATTTGGGCACAATAATAGGAGTAATGGTGCATGGGACCAAGGACACCCCACCCCCCTCATCTCTGGGTCCAAAAGAAATCTATAGAAAAGTGTGGGGTCCCAGCACTCAAATAATTTTTACAAAGGTAGTTGATTCAAAATAGTTGCGTATTTTAATAAGCGCATATTCAGAACTGACCAATGGGTGCAAATCTTAGAGGTCTTGTCAGACAAACATAGGAAGTTTAGTTAAAGGCACAAACATCCAGTTTGTAATAGTCAACATTTCCAAAAGCTGCTGCATGACTACAAGTGCACAAGTGGTGTCTTTATGAATGGGGCTGAGGTTGGTGTTGAGCCTGCTGAAAGGCACAAAGTCAGTCGCTGTTACAAGCCAACGTTGTGGCGCATGGATCTCCTATACGTGGATTATAGGTGAAGCAAAAAATGTTCAAAACAATATGTGAGAGGCAAAGTCTAAAGTGGGTCAGGTATAGTGAAAGGGTGAAAAAAACTATAGGACAAAGTTCCTGATAAACTGGAGTAATCCAGTTAAGCAAAGTCACAAAAATAAATCCACCAGCTAATGTTTTTGGCCCTTCTTCTGGCCCATTAGCAAACAATGTGAAAGACAAGTGGTACTTCCCTGAGTAAGTCTGCCTTAAAGCCTACAGACGCCGTACAGGAAAAATCTGTTGCTTTTCCGTGTTATCAAGTGTGCCACTGCTTCTTGCTCTGTGTATTGATGTCTCCGACTGTAACTCCTAATGCAGAGAGCTCAAATTGTGCTTTTTATAGGTGCGTCAGTGTGTGTCTGCACGCAGAAAGTGGTCTCTTCCGGACATGTTGTTGCCATAGTGATAAAGAAATTCCTCAAAATGCAGGTCTCCTCCAGGACAGAGGTACAAAGGAGGGCTCTACTGCAGTGGTGCGCAAAGTGTTTGACCCGGGACCCCCTGCCTCGCAGCCCCAGCGTTCGCGGCTCCTACGACTCAGCATCAAATGACGCTGTGGGTCATGTGACATCACGTGACCATGCAGCGTCATTTGACATGACAACACGTCACATGACCCCGCGTTGCGTCGCCGAAGAGCCGGCTGGCAGTAGGTAAGGGATGTTGGAGGCCTCGCCTCCCCCGGCATTTAATTTAAATGCCATGGGGAAGGGCGCAGGGCCTCTGTAACTGCCATGTCCCCCCTAGAAAATCTTGCGCCCCCCAGTTTGTGCACCCCTGCTCTACTCTGATCACAATGCAATTCTACATTTATTGTAACAGCCAAGAACAGAGGAGAAACCATGTTTCAGGTCCCATATGGACCTTTCATCAGGTGATTTGGACATGTGGTTACATTCGCAGTGTAGTGGACAGCATACATACTTCACCTGTTGAGACTTAACCAAGTCTGTTATGTGTCCAGATCTGTCTTCATTGCAAAACGCTATTATATTTTATGTTAAATCTGTATATTTTATGTGATGTTATTAACGCCTTATACTAGATAAGTTACAGCTATATTTTATAGGGACTAGGTTATAGATGAAATTATACATTTTGATATATGTGTTAAACCACAGTATATACCGCACTGAATGTGAGGACATTGCTGTCTGTCTGCATCCTGCATCTTAATTGGAGATATTGTTGCCAATACGGAATAGTTTTCTTTCAGAAAGTATCACTGAGTAATTTACATCAATACAGTAGTATACGTGGATACACTTTATTTAGACATACTATCTGTGAGGTCTGTGGTTGAACATAATGTCTCTGACTGCTTAACCTCGTGGAGTGATATTTCTACTCGAGAGTATTAACTCCTTGTGGGGCGATTTCTGCTTATACCACATCCCGAGTACTCTCTACTCCAACTACAGTACCACCTTCAATATTTTATTCACTCATTTATATATCTATAGATATCTAGATCTCCTCAAACCCTATGTCCCAATTTTTGATGTTGATAACATTTTTATTTTATTGTTATGGTTCATTATTCAATAGAATGGCCCTACTGGAATATTTCTTCCCTGGATAACACTATCCTCATACTTACCTATTTTCCATGAGTGCATCTATCAAGGGATTCTTTTGGATGTAAAATCCTCTTTGCCTTTTTCATCAAATTTGTATATATAGTCAATACATTCCCTTATGCATAAAAACAGAAAAGACACAGCGCACAACGCTCATAGTGCATTAAACAATATATTGACCTAAACAATAAGGTAGGGTGAGTAATGTGCGTACATCAAAGTGATTAATCATAAGCAGTTTTGGGATAATGTTACCCAACGCCACAGGAAACCGGAACGAGTGTCCTCACAAGGGTTGTGGCGCTGATATCTCGGATGCAGGATCCTGTTGGTAGGAAGGTAAGTAGGAAGCCTCTACGAGTTCTTTCTCCCCAGAGCACGAGTCAAACGTCAGCTGCTGTCTCATACAGTGCTTTGCCAGAGCGAAGCTCCACACCGGCTGGATTCTCTCACTCCCCTCCGTGCGAAGCACTTCCGGGTCGATGACGTCACCGCGGGGGAGATCGCTGGTTATGGCGCCGTTCAAACTCGATCAGCTCGCGTGGTGGGGTGATAGAGGTAGAGCTCTTGACCAGTCATCCAACGTGTTTCGAAACCCGTGGGTTTCTTCATTCCCTGATGAAGAAACCCACGGGTTTCGAAACGCGTTGGATGACTGGTCAAGAGCTCTACCTCTAACTATCACCCCACCACGCGAGCTGATCGAGTTTGAACGGCGCCATAACCAGCGATCTCCCCCGCGGTGACGTCATCGACCCGGAAGTGCTTCGCACGGAGGGGAGTGAGAGAATACAGCCGGTGTGGAGCTTCGCTCTGGCAAAGCACTGTATGGGACAGCAGCTGACGTTTGACTCGTGCTCTGGGGAGAAAGAACTCGTAGAGGCTTCCTACTTACCTTCCTACCAACAGGATCCTGCATCCGAGATATCAGCGCCACAACCCTTGTGAGGACACTCGTTCCGGTTTCCTGAGGCGTTGGGTAACATTATCCCAAAACTGCTTATGATTAATCACTTTGATGTACGCACATTACTCACCCTACCTTATTGTTTATGTCAATATATTGTTTAATGCACTATGAGCGTTGTGCGCTGTGTCTTTTCTGTTTTTATCTGTTAGCTTAGGGGGTCCCTGAGCCCCCCCTCCATCGCAGCTGCAGACGCTCTGTTCAAGGTCACGTAATTTTATTTAATCACTAATTATCACGTCACTCAATTAGTAGTTGCGCACTTTATTTTCTTCTCACATTCCCTTATGCACCTGGCAAATCTCTTTAATTAAGATTATTGGGTGAGCGTCAGGTACATTACGTTAGCTGCTGTGGGTAACCTGGTTTGTAGGTCTCCTTTGGCAGTAAGGACTGAACGCAGGGAGACTTGTAAGTACTGCTGGTGTCTCGTATGGGTCTGTGGTGTGCTGTCCATATAAAAACAAACAAGACAAAAATAGGTTAGAAGCAAAGTAATCCTTGCAAGATCAATGTTGCATTCTCAAAGTGAAATACAAAACTGAATACATCCTCTGCGGTTGATTGTCAAGCTGCGATGTTGGGGTCATCTAAACCTGTGTTAACCCCAGAACAAAAGATGACTAGGTAACCTCACAAAAGGTTCCATGGTATTACTAAACAAAAGTGCTCATATATGTCAAAAATCCAGATGTCTGGAAGAAATCCATGTTTTACATGGTATAGGCTATTTAGATAAAAGGTCTTGCCTTTGCATGGTGTATGTAGATATCAGGAGGGAAAGAGGATATCGGGGGGATACTGAGGACATACAAACAAAGGTATATTGATAGGGATAGAGGTGGGGGATCCAAATTTGAAGGATGAGGATCACAGCTGTGGTCCATGCGTCAATCAATGGGACATAATTCTGAGGCGATAAAGGCAAATTATACATCCTCTGGTGTCTCTGCACGTCAAATGTAGTGAAGAGCGACAGGTTAATCTGTGGTCCGACCATTACTTCTTTCAGGACGCATAGAATCCCATTCAGTTGGTCCAACCAGGTGGCACCTGTTGTCCTCCAATATCGGGATGCCAATTGGTTGTGGAGCCAAGTCCAAGGGTCGTGTGATGTGACTTCAGAGGAAACAATTGAGGTCAAGCTCTTTGTTCATCCAATTCGGGATGAACATGTTGAGCGTTGTTATCGAGTTGGCCTCCTTTTTTGTAAGAGCCGTTTGGATCTGTTACGCCCTCTCCACAATCGTGGTACCCCATCCATGACCTGGAACCATACTTTGATGGGATTATGGCCTGCCTGCACAAAGTGGTGTGCTACTGGTGCATCACCATCTTTTCTGTGTATAGCAGCCTTGTGCTGGCGAATCCTATCATTTACGAGCTGCATTATTTCTCCCCCATTTACCCGAGACCACATTGCCATATGATAAGGTAGTTGAGAATAGGTAAACAAAACACACAAAATCCCAGCAAGCTCTTTTTGGGAACCCCTGAGCCCCCACGTCTGCTTTGATGAGACGGTAATGATGTATTACATCATATGTAATGAAATTGAACTCTTTCCTAGTATCTGAGCTTGCTAAAATGCAGCTAATGAACTGAAGTGGGCTTTTGGTGAGTATTGTTCACCGGGCACACTTGGTGAGTTGAAAGTGACTAAAACCTTCTACCATACAAAATACAGCATATAGATTACCCATAAGCAGGGCTGGAAAAATATCACTCGCATTTTAAAGGTAAAAAGTCAATCGTTCACACCCTCATACCTACACAGACTCCTTTCTTCTGACCAGACAGACCCGTTATCTCCCATGATGTCCACAGACTTTTCCACTCCTAAGTAATTAAGACCTTTGCCCTTACAACTGTCAGAGGCAACAAGTGCAAACGTAACCAACCTGAAGTGACAAATGTAGCTTTTTAGTTGGACTGCATACTGCAGGGGGTTTGTGGGGCAGCATGGCTGTCAATTGCCACTGGAGCCTCGACACTAATACCCCATATGCCTTGTACGTAAAGGCACCCCACTGCAGTGGCATTCGCAAAGCATTTATTTGGAGTCTCTGACGGTGAATGACAGCCATGCTGCCTGCACACATGCTATTTTTGGTGCCTTTAAGCATATGATCCAATGAGAAGGAGCCTACATTTTATCACTGGTCTGCCCCGAGTTTCCAGTTGTCCGGACGAGGGGATTTTTCCAACCCTGCCCATGAGTGCGTTTACATTTGCAAATTTACATCATCCCTCAAATCGGCTAAATTTGCACTAGTTGTAACATTCTGTGGTTAAGCTGCAGACCAGGATTTGATATGTTATACATCTAGTAAGTGTAATGTCTTTACATAATTGTATACAGTTGGGAACTACTCACTGGAGCAAAAATAAAAATGACTTCACTGAAAAAGGAAAAAAATAATCTGGCACAATTTGGGGGGGTGGGGGGGGGGGAATTCATGGAATTGTTGATTATAGGCTTTCTGACATTAAGGACATGCTTTACATTATTTAATGATCAGTCACTGAAGTAGAGCTCTGCTTCCTGTTTGAATTTTTTTTTGGTTCCACGCCCTTTTCATGTCATCACCCATATAACCAAAGTCTGAAGTTTTCAGCCTCCTTCAAAAGAGCTGCAGAAATGAAATATATAGGTTGCCTGTCTCTGAAGAGATTTAGTAAAGATTTATGGAGGGGTATGACTTTTCAGGGGAAGGAAAGGAGCACCAGGAAGATGGTGAAACCTCTAAACTAGCTATAAATCTTCTATAGAAGATGTAAACTGTACACCTCATACTATTTTAGCATTGAAAGCTCTGAGGGGCTTATACACTGCACCCTCTTTCTTGTTCGCCGTCCTAAAAGAGCAGTTATACATAGCAGTCAGTAATAGTAACTGACACGCCTATCCCATATTCTAGTCTGTGTAGTGTAGCATCTTTCCCAGGTTTATCCCTTTACATCCTGTGGAAACCCCACATCTTTCACACAGTTGCTACTCTGGGTAACATCTGGAGGCGTAATGCAAAACTTGGTTGTACAATGTTCTCTTGCAGAAGAGTTTGAGAAGCGTAGTCTCTCTCTTTCCTCCACCCCCCTCCCTTCCCCCCAAATGATCCTGACATGATTATTTTTGTATAATATCAATAGCAGATTGTGTGGTGGTAGACACAACTTGATAGGGAGTATGTTAGGAAATGAATGTTTATTTAGAACAGGGTCAATTTGGTAATTTACCATCTGTATCTAGCAGAATTGCCCATGTTCAATGAGTCACTGCCCTTAAAGAGGCAGTCGCATGTAGTGGACAAAACAAAATAGAAATGTAAACAACTTCTCTATGTATTTGTGTCCTCTGAAAGATGAAATTCTGTCCTCGTCAGATGCATATGGTGTTGACCTTTTAGCTATGTTAAATCACTTATACTTCACTGATCTAAAAAAAATAAAAGTATGTTTTGATCAACAACAAATCTCGATCAATATTTCTTTTTTTAAAGGGGCAGTCTCACATAGAACCAGACTAAACTAACTGTGTTAGTAGGTTACATGGGGAGCTGTAAGTCTTTGCAAATATTTTATCATTTTTAATGTTTAAGCTTTTGAGGGATTTTAGAAGTTTGTCCTTAAAAGATTAAAAGAATAAAAACAATCGGGACTAGAATATGTAAAGTTATCCCCCCTCCCCTTTCCTTTTGTTCTCTGTAAAGTAGGCAGGATGCTAAACTAGTCTAATATATAAACTTGCTTTTTAGGACACCACCAAAAGGATGATTAAAGGATGATTTTAAACTGATAAGTTGTTTAAAAAACTTTTGTTTGGCCTGCTGTGTGGGACTGGCCTTTTTTAAGAGCTGGAGTATTCATTTAGTTGTGTGTGTGTGTGTGTGTGTGTGTGTGTGTGTGTGTGTGTGTGTGTGTGTGTGTCCACAAAAAACAGACCAAATACCCTTCAAGCACTCAATAATAACCGTAATCACCAAAGTAATTAGACATACAAAGTCGGAATCAGAAAACAAATGGATTTTAATTATACACAAAAGTAAGTAACACTAACAATTAAAAAACATACAGAAAAACGGACCAGTCAGAGAACCTCCAAAGAAAACGATATTAAAAAAGTACCTAAACATATAGGGGAAAATAGCACCACTAGCACACCACTAGCACATGTCCGCAAGGGGAGAGAAAAGGGGGTAAAGATATTATAATTTTTTTTAATTTGAGGTATCAGGTTGAGCTATAGTTGGCACCCCCTAAGAGAAATGGTGAATGCTGCTGCTACATAACGATACCATATACTCTATGGTCAGAAAAATAACTGACCAACAAAGATATAACCAAATAAGCTTATAGGTATGCATCAAAAATATATAACAACTTATGCATGAATCAAGGGGTGCGGTGGGTAAACAATAGATGGAAATATAAATAAACAATAAAGTGTTATACCCCCAACAGCCAATAAAGGTTAATAATTGGGATATATCAAAGAGATGTGCCTGTATTTTATACACATTGCCCTATTAAAGCCACCATATCAGGCCAGGCATATAAATGTGCACACAGGCAAATCCACCTATAAAACTGGTATGATAAACACAAAAGCTGATGTAGAGTAAAAATAGTTAGGAGTCCATGATGGTATATTACCCCTGCTGAGTAATAAAGTCCTTCGTAAATCCTGTAAAGGAAATCATCCTGCTTCACACTATATCCAAAAATGGCACAAAAATTCTTGGTAACGAAAAATCCTTTTGGAGGTCTCGCATGCGTCCGATACACAACGCGTTTCGCCCATAGGGTGGACTTCTTCCCGGAGTGAATAGTGTGCAAGTAAGACGAGGCGAAAGGAAATACAAAAATTAAAATCGGCCGCGGCTACCGCCCACTTTCCCACAACCAATCAAACAGACCGGTGGGATCACATGACGTGTGATGGTTGCTAACACAGCTGCTAGCGGCACAAATTAAAGGCTCAATAGGCAAAATAGTAATGTGAGGCGTTCCACAGCTGTTGCAATGATGTAGTTGCAAATTTGCAGATATCACCCCCGCTGTTATGCAGGGTTCACCGATCTCCCTGCTGACATCATCGGCAGTACAGCGTATAGTCCAAGGACTTGACCAGAATGTTGCCATAGAGATCTCAACAAAGACGTCTAGCAGATCTGCATACATATATATCATCATAACTCCAGCCCAATTCACTTGTAGCATAGATGCTGTACATGTCGATTTTAAGATATATTGAACAGGATAACCTGTGAATAGTAATTAATTTTAAGCAAGAGGTATACATATACCTAATACATAAAAGAAAAAGAGGGACTAGATATTAGTTAGCACCAAACAATTATATAGATATAATAATAAATTGCTAAAACAATAAATACAGCTAAACCCCGTTATAACGCGCCTCGTTATACCGCGATTCGGTTATAACGCGGTTTTCCCGTGGCTCCCGTTTTAAAAAAAAAAAAAAAAAAATTTTTTTTTACATTATTTTTTGCACACTGCACACACTGCACACACTGCACACACTGCACACACTGCACACACTGCACACACTGCACACACTGCACACACTGCACACACTCACTGCTCATTGCTCACACTGCCACACTGCACGCACACTGCACACTGCACACACATTGCTCATTGCTCACACTGACACACTGCACACACACTGCTCATTGCTCACACTGCACACACTGACACACTGCACACACACTGCACACACACACTGCACACTGCACACACACTGCTCATTGGACACACTGCACACACTGACACTGCACACACACTGCACACACACTGCACACACACTGCACACACACTGCACACACTGACACTGCACACACACTGCTCATTGCTCACACTACACACACTGACACACTGCACACACACTGCTCATTGCTCACACACTGCACACTGCACACACACTGCTCATTGGACACACTGCACACACACTGCACACTGCACACACACTCCTCATTGCTCACACTGCACACACTGACACATTGCACACACACTGCACACACACTGCACACTGCACACAATTATTATATAGAAATAAACAGACAACTGCACTTTAACAGATGTATTTTGCCTGTACACTTACGCACACACACTCTCAGACACTCACACACACTCACACACACTCACACACACTTACACACTCACAGACACTCACACACACTTACACACACTCACACACACACACACACACTCACACACACTTACAGACACTCACACACACTCACACACACTTACACACACCCATATACACACACACACACCCATATACACACACACACTTTCTCTCCCATATATACATACACACACACACTCTCTCACTCTACACAGACGGGGGGTGGGGTCGGAGCAGAGGAAAGGCCGCGACCAGCACCACCACCTGCTCCCCCCCCTCCTCCCGCGCAGGCAGCGGGAGCGCCAGGGACAGCGGTGGGGAGAAGAAACCCCCCGCTACCACCTCCATGCAGGCAGCGGGATCTGAGGTAAGCGGCGACCTGAGGGACATCCCCGCTCCCATCTCCTGCCCCGTGGGCTGTCACGCGGTGACAGTGGGAAGCGGGGACAGGAGGGACATCCCCGCTCCCATCTCCTGCCCCGCGGCCTGTCCCGCGGTGACAGGGGGTAGCGGGGAGCGGAGGGACATGCCCGCTCCCATCTCCTGTCCCGCGGGATGAATATGCGCTAAAGCGCGGCGGCCATTTTTTTTCCGCGACCCCGTTAGTAACGCGGTGGTCTCGGGGTGGACCCCGAGACCCGCGTTATAACGGGGTTTAGCTGTACTACAACAGGAGTGACATAAAACAACAATGAATAGACTATTAAAGAAACATTGCAAAACCTAATGAGTCATTAAGCCCAAAAGGTAACATGGTGTTTAATTGTACTATCCAACGGCCTTATTTTTGGAGCAAAATGTTCTCCAAATCACCACCTCTGTTTCCCAGAGATGCCCTGTCAATAGCAAAAGCAAGCATCAAAGTATTATCCGCATCATGTTTTATGAAAAAATGCCTGGCAGCAGAGGTGATATTTTTTGAAAGTCTAAATCTCTCTGAGCAAACTTAATATTTCTAGAGTGTTTCAATATTCTTTGTTTAACTTCTATTGTTGTCATGCCAATATATATTTGTTTGCAGGGACATGTTAAATAATAAATTACACCTTTGGATTTGCAGTTCATAAAATAACCAATATTATAGAATGTTGGATTTATGTGGGACATAATGACTATGTAGTAGCCCAGGGGGGTGCAAACTTTTTTTTCCCCCGGCGGCCCCGTCACTTCCGCGCCCCCTCTCACCCCAGCGCCCCCTCTCACCCCCACTCCGGCGTCGTGACGTCACATGACTTCCGCCGCGTTGCCATGGTGACGCGTGTGCGAAGCTGACGGGGGTAAGTTAGGTTTACAGAGGTCCAGCAGCTCCCCCGGCACTTAATTTAAGTGCCTTCGGGAAGCGCGCGAGACCTCTGTAGACCCCGCACCCTCCACACTGAGTCTTGCGCCTCCCAGTTTGCGCACCGCTATACTAGCCTATCCTGAAGATTTGGGGAACGCCTGCTTGTTAGTTTTACTGTATCTCCTAAGGCTAATTTCAGATCACTATCTGTACATAGAATCGGCCAATGTTTTTGTAATATGTCTCTTGAATCTGACCAACATTCAGTGTGTGTCCCAATAATTCTTATCTTTGGGTCTGCACATTTAATTTTAGGCTGTAATAAAGTTGACATTTTAGGGTGTAGCCTGCCTTTAGCCCTTTCAGTTCTCCAAGACGTAGCCACCAAGTCATGGTTTCTGGTTCCCCAGGGGCTACGTAATTCCTTTAGATTGCTCATTTTCTACACCTGTAATGCAGGGAAATTGAAAAGGACTCCTCTTCTGTTTCCGGTGTTAATGGATGCTGTGATCACCCAAAGGGTTAAAGCTGCAGTTCAGTCTATTTTTTTTTTTAGTTTTTTTTTTTACTTCAATAGTTTCATGTGGGCAATCTCTAATTACCTAAAGAACTGCATAGCTGCCGGTCAATTCGTTCTCCGTCTATTGATCGGCAAAGTTTGGCGACATCTTTAAATATGGGGAATGTAAATCGTTGCTATTGGAACAAGCATGCTTGTGAAAATAGAATTCAAGAAAATTGGTCTTTCAAAGTTGTTTTTTTTTAAAAACAGAAAATGCTAAAAGTATTTTTTCTTTCTACAGAACTGATTTATTAAAAAAAACACGCATGCAGGATATTGCCTGAACTGCAGCTTTAATGAAGCAGGCCCTTAAGGGTCTTGATCTGGCACTATAGCACAGAAAGCCCCATTGCAGTAAGGAGATTTTTTTTCTTTTTTAATAAGGAATCGGAGACCTAGAAGGTTTTTTTTTTCCCCTCTTCAAATAATTTTTTAAACTGATTTTTTAAAGATGTTAAAAACTAAGCGAAACGCGTAGAGTTCACGAGGAGTTGCTACGCGAGCTGCTATTGGTGGAGTATTGGATCTATAGAGAGAGCGGGAATTCAGAGTGCTCACAGAGGTCAAGGGTCCGGACCTGCTTCATGTACTCTGCCAGCTAACTTTCAAGATCTCCTCTTCCATACTCGCACTTGATTTTACAGTTGTAAGTTTACATTTGTTTATATTTTGCATGTTGTGCATTTTGCACACATTGTGTGGTCCCCACGCAGGGCCTTTTTAAAAATATATACTCATATACTGAAACTCAGTGTGCTCTCTGTTTTTGTTTGCCTTGTGAGCTCCCTTGGAGCGAGGGGGGTGTGGGGGGAGGGGGGCTCACTATTTTGGAGATTGTGGAGTGCTCCTACGGATGGCTGCAAAAGATTTCAGTCTACTACAAGATATGAGACACGTATTGTATGTCTTTATTTGTATAGCGCCATTAATGTACATAGCGCTTCACAGTAGTATTACATGTGGTAATCATATAAATAACAAATAATATGAATAACAGGTCATGGGAATAAGTGCTTCAGACAAACGTAACATTTAGGAAGAGGAGTCCCTGCTCCGAGGAGCTTACAATCTAATTGGTATGTAGGAGGAACGTACAGAAACAGTAGGAGGGTATTTTGGTAAGTGCTTCTGAAAGGGGCCTAGCTTTGTGTATCACGTGTCTAGTAATTTCTACGGTGCTACTTATATGCTTCTTTAAGCAATTGGGTCTTAAAAGTGGATAGACTGGGGGCTAGTCGGGTGTCGAGGGGAAGGGCATTCCAGTGGTGGGGCAGTCGGTGAGAAAGGTTTAAGGCGGGAGAGGGCTTTAGATACAAAGGGAGTAGAGAGAAGACATCCTTGAGAAGAACGCAAGAGTCGTGATGGTGCATAGCGAAAAATTAGGGATGAGATGTAAGGAGGGGAAAGCTTTAAAAGTGAGGAGGAGAATTGCATGTGTCAGGAGAGCGATTTCAGCAGGGGAGACGCTGAGATGGATTTAGGAAAGAGTAGAGTGATTCTGGTAGCAGTGTTTAGGATAGATTGTAGGGGAGACAGGTGAGAGGCAGGAGGTTTCAGTAGTCGAGACGGGAGAGAATTAGAGCCTGAATCAGAGTTTTAGTAGTCAAGCAACAGAGGAAAGGGCGAATCTTTATAATATTGCGGAAAGTGACAGGTTTTGGACATGTTTTGAATGTGAGAGGAGAATGTGAGAGAGAGGAGTCGAGTGTGACCACTAGGCAGCGTGCTTGGGCTACTGGGTGAAAGATGGTACTTCCAACAGTAATGTGGAAGGAAGTAGTAAGGTCAGGTTTGGGAGGAAGTATGAGGAGCTTTGTTTTTGTCATGTTAAAGTCGGCGGAGGGCCATCCAGGATATCGCAGAGAGACATTCAGAAACTTTGGTCTGTACAGCAGGTGTAAGGTCAGGGGTTGAAAAGTAAATGTGTGTCGTTGGCATAGAGGTGATATTTAAACCCAAGGGATGTGATTAGGTCACCTAGAGAAAGTGTGTTCAGAGAATTGAGAAGAGGTCCCAGGACAGAACCCTGCGGCACCCCCACAGAGAGATCTATGGAGGAGGAGGTGTTAGCAGAGCAGACAATGGAAGTATGATGGGAGAGGTAAGAGGAGATCCAGAATAGAGCTTTGTTATGAATACCAAGAGTATGGAGAATGTGGATGAGAAGGGGGTGGTCCACAGTGTCAAATGCTGCAGAGAGGTCGAGTAATATGAGCAGAGTGTAATGACCTCTGTCTTTGGCAGCATGGAGGTCATTAGTAATTTTAGTGAGGGCTGTTTCAGTCGAGTGAGCAGTGCGGAAGCCAGATTGCAGAGGGTCTAGGAGAGAATGGGTGTTGAGAAAGTGGAGCAAGCGAGAGAATACAAGACGTTCAAGGAGTTTAGAGGCAAAAGGCAGGAGGGAGACCGGTCGATAGTTAGAAAGACAGGTAGGGTCAAGCTTGCTGTTTTTGAGTAATGGTATAACTGTTGCATGTTTGAAGGAGGAGGGAAAGGTACCAGAATAGAGGGAGGTGTTAAAAATGTGTGTGAGCGTAGGGGTTATAGTAGGAACAAGATGTTTTAGGAGATGGGAGGGAATGGGGTCAAGAGGGCAAGTGGTAGAGGGAGAAGAGGAGATCAGTAACATCCTCCTCTGTGACAGCGGAAAAAGAGTCAAGGAAGGCAGGAGGAGAGTTAGGAAGCAGTATAGGGTGGGAGGAGGAAACAGAGGTGATGTTCTGACGAATGGATTCCACTTTTTCCTTGAAATAGGAAATAGCTATCAGGACGGCTATACTCCTGCCATCTCATTTACCTGTAAAAATTAATTATAATGTCATTTATAGTGGATGAATTAATCCACGTAGGGCAGATTATGTATCTGCCTTAACTCCACATAAATACCATAGTGGAATATAGTGATCATCACATATTAAAATATATCTATACTCACTCACATCTTGTGAGAGTGTGTGACAGTACCATTCTCCCCAAAAGGGTCTTAAAATACGTTAATGACCCAATATAGCACTTTTGTTTTGAACTGTGTGAACATCGTTTATATGTATCCCAGTCAAGTGCAGCAGTGTATTAACTAGTTCATATACACTTCTGCTCTGTAGCCACCCCTGTTATTAAATTGATTCAAAATAGGTGTTCTAGACATACACTAAAGGAACATCACAGAAGGAAGCTATGGGAGTGAGTTAATTGACCAATAGAAACACTCTACAGCACATAAATATCGGATTGCATCTATGGGACCTCCCCTCTCCTTACAGCCTTGAGAAAGCGTTTCCTACGCGAAACGCGCGCGTCGGCCCCACATACGTGCACGCGCAGGGTCAGTACTCACGTGGCAGCCTTGAGTCTCGCACTGCGAGCAGCAGCCAGACCCAGCGTTCGTGCAGTGAATTTTGCATAGGAGCGAAGGTGATTCTACTTGACAGACAGTAGGTAGGGGCGAGTGAGCATAGGTTTGGGCTTGGTACACTGCTTGGTTGAGTCCACTCATTAATGTGGACATAGGCAAGCACATGACCACACCGTAGCAGTGTACTGCTGGCATTCATGATATTGCATACGGATAGGGACTTGTTAAGTAGCTTAAATTAGTACCTGGTTGTTGAGCCCATTCATGAATATGGGCATAGGCATACCCAAATAGCCACACCACGTTATGGGTACTGTATTCTACTCATCCACTGTTACTACTGATGCAGTAAGTACTGATTTGACTTAGGCTAAGGCCCCGCTTCCTCAGTCAGCGCGCCCGCACTGCTGACAGGCACAGACCGCGATATGCGGTCTGTAGGGAGCGGGAGGGGGGCGGCGTGGTAAAACTTTGCCAGATCGTGGTGACGTCCACCACTCCACCACCACCCCCACACACAACACATACACACAACACATACATATACACTCACACATTTTTCCCCGCAGCTCCTTCCCTGCTCCCCTCCCAAGCCGCCTCCCATCAGTAGCTCCTTCCCTCTCCTTCTCCCCATTGGCTGACTCGCTTACCACGTGACGCGTCAGCGCTGAAAAGCACAAGGAGGTTGTAGCTCCAGCAGGCTGATGCGTCACAGTTCGTAGTCAGCCCTGCCGGAAGGAGGCAGCGGGGGCAAGGACCATTCGGGTTAGGGTCTGGTGGCCCGCGGCCACAGCGGGTTCGCAGCCTAACTCGTGCAGTGGCAGTCTCTGCAATCGACATTATTGTTACTTAACCAGCGCACCTATATAATAGGATTGGCACTTATAGGAGGTCTAACACTACAACGACCACATAAGTGCATGTTTAGCCCTATTCCTCTCCTCTGCCCTATCCCTGTTGTTCAAAAATTACACCCTAATTAGGGAAACTGCATATCAGCTCCCTAGGGAACATTGATTTAATTCCACTCGCTAGTTCCCATCATATATAATCCCGAGTGCCTTAACCACTCAACATAGGAATAAATTTGTGTTTGTAATTTTGGATTTCTTTTAAACTCCATTATTTTAAATTGATGATTATTAAAGATATTTTTAATTTCATTCACAAAACATTCATTTTGGGCACTGAGTGCCAGCACCTGGTTCTTGTTCTCCTTACACATTCATTCCTTGAAATAGTCAGCAAAGTCCTGGGGTGAAATGGAGGAAGACGAGGCAGCTGGGGGTTGTTTCAGTAGAGAGTCAAAGACAGAAGAGTCGGCGTGGGTTAGATTTGTGTGTGTTGATTAGTGAAGTAACGTAGGGTTATTTAGCCTGAGAGAAAGCAGAGTTGAAACAGGATAGCATAAATTTGTAGTGAAGGAAGTCTTCGAGAGTGTGAGATTTCCTCCAGAGGCGTTCAGAGGAATGAGTGGAGAGCGCAGCATGCAACACTATATATCTATATAGCATATAAAAATATTACTTTACATTATCACCTAGCATACAGTGCTTCCACTGCAGCAAGGGATTCTGGGAAATGAAATGCAAATGAGCACACAGTGCCACCTTTTGTCTCAAGACCACATGGTATGGTTAAACCCTTAAGCCAATGAATGCTGCTTTAAACACATCTTTTAAACATTGCCTGGGATGAGATGCAAAGCCAATAAACCCATTCACAGACCGACTCTTTCGACCTTGTGGGTCTCATCAGTGTGAGGTTGGTTGTACTGGCTTTGCAACTTAGTATCTATCTACCTATCTCTCTCTACATCTATATCTCAAGCACTCAAAGTAAAAAAATCCGTAAGGCAAGGTGCTAGTCCCATAAAAATGTAGCGTATACTTTACCGTTCAGCAGAACAGCAAATAGAGGCAGCACTCACAGGTAAGTATCCAAAAAAGTGTATTAGACTGTGAGTCTGTTCTAATACACTTTTTTGGATACTTGTCTGTGAGTGCTGCCTCTTTATTTTCTGTTCTGCTGAATGGTAAAGTATTAGATATCCCATCTATCCCATCTATCCCATCTATCCCATCTATCCCATCTATCCATCCAAGAATATCACTTGTGAGCACATCTTAGACAGATCTGCAACCATTATCACCTAGCATACAGTGCTCCCACTGCAGCAAGGGATTCTGGGAAATGAAATGCAAATGAGCATACAATGTGCCACATTTGACTGGAATATCCCTTCACATGGAGCCCATTTAAGCAAATGCATCACTGTTCACACAGCTTTTAAGCACAGCATGGGACTAGCAAAGCAAGTCAAACCACTCACATACATGTTTCAACCTTGATGGGTATCAGTGTGAGGTTGGTTTATACTTGCTTTGCAATATACACACACACACACACACACACACACACACACACACACACACACACACACACACACACACACACACCTTGGAAGGGGTTTTAACTACTTTTGTGCAATGTTACAGCCCATGCCGTAGCCTAGCCAATACATTTGGATAAGAAACCCTATAATTTATATTGTGAAATTCTGTGGAACCCCAGCACACTCTACTAGCGCGTCTGAGATCAGATGCATTGTAAGGAACCCCAACCCTCTTTAATAGACCGTCTGAGATCAGATTCATTGTCAATTCTTCTGTATCTGGTACAATCATCAAATGACCTGAAAATGGCAGGGAACCCTTTAGGGATTCCCGGGGGAACCCAAGGGTTGAAAAATACAGCTCTACCCTCTTTTCTTAGTAGTCCCTGGAAAGGAACGGGTAGGAAAATATAGAGATTCTAGCATTTGTGGAGGGTCGGATTGTTATTCACAAACCAAGGACCAAGCTTGTGTATCCTGAGGCGAAGGTTGGAGAAACTGCTTTTGTGTTTTTTATAAGGTAGGATGCAAAAGAAGCAGTCAGTGTTGGAAGTTTTAACCACAGTTGTGTTTGGAGTATCTATTCTGTAGATCAAATGGATGGAAACTGTGTGGTGTAGTGATGTACCAATTACCCGGTACCTGGCTAAGGCCGTGATTATACCCAAAATGCGTGCAGCGCCAAAACAAGTTGCAGAAATCCAATGAAACTGCTCATACCGCTGGCGACGGTCGGTATAATCAAGATGAATATGCTGCTTTGCGCCAGTGCTGGGTGACGTCACAGAATAGCGCTGCCGCCTTGCATTGCATAATCAAGGCCTAACTAGGCAGTTTTTCAGCTACCCAGAACTTAACCGGACCAGGCAGCAGAGAGCTGGGACCAGCACCGGGTCGGAACCGGCACCAGGAAATTTCAGAGCAGCTGAAAAAGACTTCAACACTTACCTGCAGCCAGCGACGGAGGGTGAGGAGGACCGCGGCGACATCGTTGGAGCAGCAGCAGACGACGTCCTGGTTGCGGTGACGGTAGCAGAATTCTTTGTTCAGCAGGCGGGAGCAGTGGAACACAGCACACAGCTGATGCTGGTGGGAGCTGCTCCCCAGCTGTCCAATAGGAACGCTCCTGCTCTGGTCACATGGTTCCCCTGCTCCCACCAGAATCAGCTGTTTACTGGGTTCTGCTGCTCCTGCCATCTGAACAAGGACTTCTGCTGCTTCCACCGCCGGCTGAACGTCTGCTGCTAGTCCAACGATGCTGCCGTGGTCCTCCTCACCCTCCGCCACGGTCTTGCTCACCCTCCGCCGCCGGCTGCAGGTAAGCCAATGCTACACGGCCGGGTACCAGGTACCAAGCCTGCAAATTGCCCCATATACCCGGTACCCGACAATCCTCAGTACTCGGTACAACACTAGTGTGGTAATATGCCAAATTCCAGATTCCTAATAACGTGTAAATGATGGCTAGTCCCTTTCCAAACAGTGTACTCTAGATAATTATAAAGACATAAGAAGAATAGCCTACAAAGTATAATTTCAAAGACACATCCTGGAAATAGCTGATGGCCATATTCTTTTATTCTTGTTCGCAGCTATTTTAGGGAATCATTCTCAAATAAGTAAGCCTCGATTTTTATTCAAAATATATAGATAAGTAAAATTCTTCATTGATTTTAGATTTCAACTTTGTTTATTCTATAACAGTGCAGACGTCTTGGCAAAAAACATTATTGCTGCAAAATTAATTTCTGAAATGTACAGTATCTTGCTATTCCCTAAACATTGCATCCGAATATTGATAGTGGCTATTGTCTGCCCTCTCATGGAATTCATTGCTCATTACAAGCGAGAAAAAAAGAACATGTCCTTGTAGCTCTATTGGCCCTGGAGAAATGTAGATTTGTTGTTGATGGTGAAGCCTTTTGCGGGTTCTTCATAGGTTGAAATGTCTTACAGAGATTTTGAAAAACCTGACTTATCTTCCAGTGTACTTGGGGACTGCTAGGAGTTTGACAGGGTTTTGTGCCGGGGGAGAGCGCGTGACCTCTTGCCTTCCCCTGCTCCTCATCTCCGGCAACTCCAGTTAAGCCACGTTGTCGGGACATCGCAGCATCATGTGACGTTGTGGCAATGTCACTGTGATACTGCGTCATCTGACATCTTATCATGGAGTTGCAAGGAGAAGATGATGAGCAGGAGGAGATGCCAGAGTTTACAGAGACCCCCGAGCTCTCCCTCAGGCCAACAGTTTAAATGTCGTGTGGGTGAGCGCGGAGCTCGGTGTGACTGCACAGATGGCAGGGCCATCAAGTCGGCTATGAGTGTATTGATGTGAGGTTTTGAAAGTGAAGTTGAAGAGACCTGCAACGTTTCTAAAACTCTGTACACTTAAAGTGCACCTATGGAGAGCGATCACATTGGTTCCATAAAAGTTGTCACACTTTGGAAGGAGAAGAGTTCAGTATAACAGCTGGCGATTTTATTTCTACAGTCTTATTAGCCAACCTCCAATGTTGCGTGATACGTGTACAGGTTTAGTAGTTTGTAATGAATTTGTACGTTTCATTAAATGTCATGTATTTTGTACCTCCAACCTTTAGATTAAATGTACATTGGATTATCAACCAATAAGTGTTTGTAATTTTCAGTGCCTGCGCCTCGCTACGGTTGATTTCTCTCCCCCTTATAAAACAGGTAGAAGACTATAAAGAACGAAAAGTGATTTTATTCAAATGTATCAAGTAATTTGTTTATCTAGTATTCGAATCCAGAATTTCTGCAACATTATTGGCATTTCCAAAGTTATAAACATGTGATCCTAATAGAATAGACTTCTGCTATTAATTACCATTTAAAATACTCTTCCACAAACACACTTCCTTTTGCATATGGTTACAGTTTCACAGACTTTCAAATAATATTTTTTCTTTGTGTTGTATAATTATACTTTAAGCTCTATCCGCATGACCACAACCCTGTCACAATCTTGGGTTTACTTTTAATCTTCAGTTAATTTAATTGACCTCTTCTTTCCATTAAATGTGTTGTTCATGTGGTGTAATCTGTGGGTGATTTCTGTTCTCCAATTGATTTCTTCCTTCTCTTTTTCTCCGTTTTTTTTAAATCTATAACAGACCTTTAAGAGGCTGATGGTAGATGAGGTAAGAACATATTTTCTTTGGTCTTGTCATTTGGTTTCTTCTCGTGTAACCTACCTTTCATTGTCCGGGCAATCTTAAGCACGTGAGATTCATACATTGGTCGAAGTGTGATTTTGTAATATGTGGGGTTCTGAGTTTAATTTCAGGGAAATGTACTGTTAATCAAAAGACCAGTACTATGCATATTAACCATTTGAAATTTGCATCCAAAGAGGAATAAAAGTGAAATCCTTCTAAAAGGGTGTATTCATTCCAAGTATAGATTGAGCTTGACTGATAAAATCTCTCTGGCTCCCATGATTTTCTTTTTAATGAGATAATATGAGGGCAAACAAAGCATATTGTGAGTAAAAGTGACTCCAACCTTACTCCTGCAATCCTATGTATCTCCATCAGTCTGTTGATTCTACCAGGAAATTAAAAAAAGTAAGGCCAGAAAACAAATTAGGAGATTTAGCGCGTATATTTAATTTAAATCACATATATGACCAAGGAGTATGCATTTTGCACTTTAATAAAAAATATTGTATTGGCATTCATTCTGTAACAAATAAAGTGAATGATCTCAAGATCATATGCGCATGATTAATTTTCAACCTATGAATGAATGCACTTTTACAATAGGTTTCATTCTCTTTAGAACATAAGAGATAACAATACATTTGTCAGTATCACACTTCAACCATTGGATATGTATAGCTAACAATTAAGCATTTATTCCCCTGCTATTATAACAGTGTCTTGTTCAAAGCACCGTTCTGCATACTTCACATCTTGAACACATGTTGAACAAGCATTGTAACCTACCGTAATATGTCAGCTGTTCTTTAAAACCCTACACAGTGTCGTGTGATTGTTTCTCATCTACTCCTTAAAGCGATAACCTGTTTACCCAACAAAAGAAGGATCTTAGAGCCTCCTTTTAACAGCTGCATTTATAAGGTTTACATTTGTGTGGCAATTAAGCCTATAACCACATTTTCGTGTGTGTGTGTTCTAGACCAGAGGTGCTCAACTCCACTCTTCATGCGCCCCCAACAGGCCAGGTTTTCAGTATATCCATGCTTCAGCACAGGTGGCTCAATCAGCCCCTTCTCAATCAGTCCATGATTGAACCTCTGATTGAGCCACCTGTGCTGAAGCTAGGATATCCTGAACACCTGACCTGTTGTGGGGTGGGGGGAGGCTTGAGGACTGGAGTTGAGCTCCCCTGTTCTACACGACACCATATAACCCTAAATGTAGTCTTTCTTGTCAAAAGCTGTGTTGTTGCTGCTTGGTGCTTTAACCCTCTATAGGATGCCCTTTACTACTAAGACCTTTTGAGGTCTTCCAGTGTGATTTCTCACCAATGCTACAATATAGAGTCGTTCCTACAGTTTACTAACCAATGCCTCATAATGACTTTCCTTTCTTGGTTCTCTGGCACTGTCTGCGTTAAAGCGGCAATACAAGCTGCCCATTTTGTCCCCATTATGTTTCATTATTTATTTATATTTTTAACATAGGTTTGAAGCGGGGCTGAACCCCATTCATTTTAGCTCTGGGACCCGCAGTTTCCGGAGATACAGACCTCTGTAGGGGGTGCTGGTAGCCACTCCAGCTTGGCTACCAGGGCTCACATAAAGGCTGCCTTTCAAAGCTCCTGCGGTCTGCAGGCCAATAGAAGCCGTAATGTCATCTGCTGCGCTTCCTATGGGCCCACGTTACACTGGAGCTTTAAACTTGCAGGAGATACCGGCACCCCCTTCGGAAGCAAGTATCTCTGGAAGCAGGGGGTCCCCGGAGCTGAGATTAACGGGGTTCAGCTCCAGAGACCCACTCCTTTCATCCTAGGTAAAAAAAAAATAAGAAACTAAAAAACGGCTTGGATTGCTCCTTTAATGCTCAGATATCACCTGCTTTGTGCAACTGCAAAGTACTAAACTCCGGTTTCAGGGTGACTGCAGGCACTGACATTGCTCTCCCATGAATAACGAAGGATCTCGAAAGCAGTGTTGAATGGATTTAAAAAAAACAAAAAAAAACATTAACAACTTTATTGCAATGCACATAGAAAAAAATATTTTATTTTTTATTTTATTTTTTCTACTTTTAACCTGGCTACAAAATCCAACAAAAAAGGAAAATTGTGAATAGTTGCTATTAAGCACATTCTACACTTTAAAACATTTTATGTAGCAACCCCCCACATAGATCACATAGACCTCTCCTGAATTCAGTAAAGAGATTTCCTTATTTCATGCACATTTCCGTGATGCAGTTGCAGTTCATTTTGACATGTTACAGGACACATTTTTCTTTTGAGGTTCCTCATGAAATGCGGACATTGTCTCAGTGTTATGTGACCCGTCATGGAGGAATCTCTGTAGAAGACCACATGGGAACGTCTAACTTTATTTTTTACATTTACATTTTACCGGTTAATTTAGCTACTAGTAAAGTAAATCATGTTGTGCGATCTGTAATAACTTGCTGGGGAGAAGAGCTTTGGCATGTGGGGAGGTCATATGCAACCGATGAAGCCTGCTTTAAAATGATTGTGCTGCTTGCTGAAGTGACTTGTTTGAATGGATTGTAGTATGATGAAGTACATCGATATTGAAACTAAAAATACCTTTCAGGAATATTAGTCACTGGCAGAAGAGCTCTACAATTGTTAAGTGAAAGTGGGGTGGAGATGATCCATATATTCTGTCTTTCAGCTTGAACGATTTACCAGTATGAGGATAAAGAAGGAAAAGGAAAAGCCTCACATGTCACACAGAAACTCTGCCAACTACCCAGACTTGGCCAATCCTGCTCAAACTCTGCACGACCTCCCAGATGAAAATGTGTTGGTGCTTTTTGAACAAATGCTGGTAAGTTACAAGTTTGCAGAGCAGTTTACCTTTCCAACACATCTATACAAATGTGACTCTCAATAATCCATATTCTTCCTGTAGTCTTCTTCAGCTGCCTCGCAAAGAGAGGCATCCTTCTTTAGTACAAATTGCCCTCTGTGCTACTACTACCACTAGTTGCAGAAAATAGAGCAACAACGAGAACTAAAGTCAATCATAATGGGACAAAACAATGTTTTATTGCATTTTGAATTAGCATATTCAGCAAAACAGTGAGAGTTCAGTTTGTATCCCTTACATTGAAGCATCAAAAAATTGCCTCTGAAAAATAAAATGGAAGCATAAGTGCAAATGTCATTTAACCGTTTGAAATGACTGTTTGAAATGACTCCTTTGTGGAGTTTTATATGTCAAGCTTGTAAATTGTTTTAAGAGTTGTGCTATAAGAGATGAATAAAAAATAGTGAGGAAAAAAGAGCTGGGGAGGCAGGATACAATATAGATGTAGGAGTAAAGGAGTAAAGCAATCTGCACAATTCTTTAAAGGATTACAGGTTAAGAAAAAGTGATCCAAAACACACACAGCCTTCTACATGGCCCATAAGAACTTTAAAGGAACAATCCATCCTAACTAACCTATTTAATAGGATTGGAACTAGGGATAGTATTTTCCGCTCTAGTGGGCCCCTGTAGCCAGAGTTACAGGCATTACTTCCTAGTTTTTAAAGGGGATTTAAATGGCCATCCAATAGGAAACCTCAAGTGATGTTGCAGCTACCTATTGCCCCAATATTTGGAAGCTCTACATACACAGCCATAGGAACTCCCACCCACTTAGCCTACACCTGCCACCACCTGTAACAGAGAACATCTGGAAACTGGAAAATAAATGTAACCCTCTCTGCCCGGCTACTAGGGAGTTTACATCGGATAGTCTATCAGTGTATTACCTGGGTGGCGTTGGAGAAAAGATGGGCGCCAGGAATTTTATATTTATAAACAGGACGGTCTTTATTTACACTTCATAGTAATACAGATTGTTCTCCCAGATGCATTACTGCATTCCTGGAGAGGCACATTTTTTGAACAGTTGGTTAGTTGCTTGGCTATAAAACATCCTATGGCATTCTTATTCTACTACTTCCTGGGTCCCTACCTTGGGCTTCCCTCTCTTTATTAAAGAGGACTGGATTTCTGCTCTGTGTCCTGCCATTCCCATATACATGCTTCAGTGCTGGGGAGGCAGGGATAGATCCTTTTTAAGTGTGCCCCACTTATTATTCCCGGCGGATACTCCCCACAGGAATGAGTCAAGGGGGCTCCAAGTTACTGCTTCACCATGCTAGTCACAGGGTTACTATTTGGGTAACCCCTAGGGGACACAGACCTCCCATCTGGGAGACGGTATTTCTCTTCTCACCTCTAGGGAGCCTTACTTCAAAGGGCACTTCCCTATGTATAAAATAAAGAGGATGCCTACCCGATGCTACTAATTTACATTGCTATATACAGGTGAGACCCCTCCACTGTCTCCCCTCCAGGGATCTGAGGGTGAAGCTCTTCTCTCTCTCCCCCCCCCCCCATTTATAGCGTATCCCCATTCTTCCTATCTCCAGGCACAAAAGGGACAGAGCTAGGCTTCTGCTGAGTCACCTTAGATCAGGTGACCAACACAGCAACAGGTAGTGGCCAGGCCCCTGCCTGGTCTCTTTGCAACATAATATTTGAGGGGGCAGGTGTTCAATATCCAACTCTTCCAAACTCTTTAACCCCTTAAACCCATATGGTAATCCCAAGCGGGGGGGGGGGGGGCATATATAATTCATTTGGTCAACCAATGTCGTGCTGTCAGGTGTCTTCATCCTAAATAAACGTATATGGAAGTCAGTTAATTTTTTGGATAACTGTGTAAATGCAGTCCCTTGAACAGCTGTATTGTCAACTGTTTGCTGTATGCATTAAGTTTCCATTAAAACAATAAGGTCATTTTTTACAATTTTATTCTATCTAGTACATTTTTAATTTTGGATGTTTATATATTTTTGGCACAAAACAAAGGTATCTCCTATTAATAAAAAGTTTTTTCCCCCCTGGTTTAGGCATTGAAAGTCCTAACTTAATTTTCCATTAGAAAATGTTTCTGTGGCCCTCCCATATTAACATAAGAGGACGATGAGTTGTTAAAAAAAAAATATATATATATATATTGTAGAATTGTAATTTTCAACAAAATAATTTTTCAAATGGATTAGTACTGCTTTTAATGTGTTGTCTTCCATGCACGTGTCTAGGTTGACATGAACCTCAATGAGGAGAAACAGCAACCTTTGCGGTCAAAAGACATCGGTATCAAAAGGGAAATGGTGTCTCAGTATCTTCACACTTCCAAAGCTGTAAGTAAATTTTGCATTTAACTGCCGATGTGTATGATGTCTGTGTCCGTGCTAGGGTTCCCAGGTGTCCAGTATTGAACTGGACTGTCCTGTATTTGGATACTCTGGCCAGTAAAAAATTAGAGGTAATACTGGGCATGTATGTGTCCGGTATTACCTCTCTGGGCATAGTGACCTGACCGGCTTGGGGGCCACGGAAGTTGCGTGAGCAGGGAGAGAGTAGGGCAGTTTTTAGGGGCCTGGGCAGTTGACTCCATTCGGATTGGCTGCATTACCCAGCAGTAGCCTATCAGGAGCCTGGGAGTGGGGCCAAGGAGTGGAGGAAACCGCATGGAGCGGGGTGAGGTGTGTGTGTCTCGAGCACTTCGCACCTTTCGCCATTGTGTTCAGTATTTTTAGAGAAGTCATCTGGTAACCCTATCCTTTACCACCATCAACATGGGCCTCATGCGAGTTGTATGAATAAGTGAGATGTCGATGTGGTCCAAAACATTGTATGGTGTATTAGAAATCCATTTAAATTATAATTTAGTTCTGGTCATAGTTTTTCTGGTTGTTTATTCAATGGTATCTCCTGTATTCGGGATTTATAGCTACGGTTCATTGTTTCTGTAACATAATTTTTAGCTAAATTGTTGAAGAAGATAAGAAATAGGACAGTTTGCGCTCTACTAATCAATGGCGGATAGAGCAGTGAAAGCTACTGGAACCCAGGAAATGCAGCACATGTTCTGCCTACTGCTGACTCAACAAAAGAGGCTTCAGTAACGTTTTCAGTATGTAGTGTGGCTGGGACAATCTAGTGGAACAATATAGTTGAACAATGTAACTTAATTTTCTATTTTTTGTTCAATTTTGGGGGTATACGTTCCAAGATTGTTCTTATTTTTAATAGAATTATGCACGTAACCACTTAATAAAGACAAGTAACGAATATGACAAACAGCAATTTATCTCCACTTCTGGTTGTAGATCATTTATTTCTTTGTTCCCGTTTCTGTGTACTGTATTTCAGATTTTGTTTTTAGAAATTCCAATAGCATATAAAAGAGAGGGCCATAAGCAGACCATTCAATAATTTGTGCAGGTTTAATTTTCTATTGTTTAAAAGAAATGGAATAGTTGCGCCGAAAGTCCTCCTGTAAAGTTCGTAGCTTCAGTCCTTCGTACAAAACAGTCCCGCTGCCTGAGTCTCTCAGAGGTGATTCACCAACCTCTGTATTGTTGTAGAAAGAGGAAAAGGGGGGGGGGATCCTCAGGCGCGTCGTTCTGCTTGTAGCTCCAGGGCATATGTGAAGGTAGAAAAGATAGGGGACCACAATGAGGAAAATGTCAACATAGATAGGTGCCTTTAATCTTTGGGAGGATATGTATAAATGGGAAAAAGGAGACACACTCACATTAAATATCTGGTCTTGATCAGATGACTGATCCTCTGGTGTAGATGGGGGGGAGGGAGGGGGAGAGGGGGGGAAGACTCCTCTGATGATACCTCAAACAGGGAAAAGGAAAAAGAAGGGGAAAATAGTGTAATACCGTTTATTAATATAAAATAAATAGAGATTAAAAACTCACAAGCGGCCAAACAATATTGGCATAGAGAGGAGATATGTTCAGGCTTTACAGAGCGTCCCTCTAGGAGATGGGTACTCTTGTGTGGCCTGGATTTCAGCTGGTAGGGTCTTTGGATGGTGCGTGGTGTTCAGCAGATAACAGGGAAAGTTCCCACGAGCCAGTGCACGGGCTGGGTCCTCCTCTGTCTGCTTCTCTCTTTACACACTTCCTTCACAGCTCCTGTTCCGTTGCGCATGCGCCCCAGGCGAGATATGTACCAAGCTGGAAAAACTTCACTTCCTCACTACGGTGGCCAAAGCACTGTGTACAAAGGCAGCCCTCCAACACGCTGGCAGTAACTTGTTACCAAAGCCAACCCAGCATAGAAATCACGTGATTTCTTTGCTGGGTTGGCTTTGGTAACAAGTTACTGCCAGTGTGTTGGAGGGCTGCCTTTGTACACAGTGCTTTGGCCACCGTAGTGAGGAAGTGAAGTTTTTCCAGCTTGGTACACATCTCGCCTGGGTCGCATGCGCATGCGCAACGGAACGGGAGCCGTGAAGGAAGTGTGTAAGGAGAGAAGCAGACAGAGGAGGACCCAGCCCGTGCACTGGCTCGTGGGAACTTTCCCTGTTATCTGCTGAACACCACGCACCATCCAAAGACCCTACCAGCTGAAATCCAGGCCACACAAGACTACCCATCTCCTAGGGGGACGCTCTGTAAAGCCTGAACATATCTCCTCTCATGCCAATATTGTTTGGCCGCTTGTGAGTTTTTAATCTCTATTTATTTTATATTAATAAACGGTATTACACTATTTTCCCCTTATTTTTCCTTTTCCCTGTTTGAGGTATCATCAGAGGAGTCTTCCCCCCCTCTCCCCCTCCCTCCCCTCCCTCCCCCCCATCTACACTAGAGGATCAGTCATCTGATCAAGACCAAATATTTAATGTGAGTGTGTCTCCTTTTCCCCATTTATCCTCCCAAAGATTAAAGGCACCTATCTATGTTGAAATTTTCCTCATTGTGGTCCCCTATCTTTTCTACCTCCACATATGCCCTGGAGCTCCAAGCAGAACGACGCGCCTGAGGATCCCCCATACTTTTCCTCTTAATTTTCTATTGGCGTCTATTTTACGATGATAGATTTCCCTGTAGAGTCATACGTTGACTGCTAGCCCTTTATATCAAACCGTTGATAATTTATTTCCCTTGTTTGGAGTTTAGGCGATGAACAAGAAGGAGAGTTCCAGGTCTGCACTTATCTACATCCACGAACTCAAATCTGGGTTGGGAGATGCAAATCTCCTTGCCTGCTTAGAGTCCCTACGAGTGTCTCTCAATAACAATCCTGTCAGGTAAACTATTGTGTCCAATGAAAAGGTGTGAACTTCACACGTCAGTTTGGAAGCCACATGTATATCTTTTAAACCATAAAATCTTTGCGCTTGTTGAATACCAAAGAAGGACCGAAAATGGTCCGCAGCGTTGCTGTTCAAATTGCCAAAACGAAGCAGATATTAAGAAAGCGCTCATAATATAATACAGTTTAAGGAAAAATAGATACGTCACCTAATTGTTGAAATGTTGGTTTAAGCAAACATTGCGGCCGACAGTTGGGTTATTAGATTTTGGCAGTTGGGTCAATAGTAGTAAAATAAAATTGACATCAAGATATCAAGATTGGATTTATTTAAATGATAACTAAAATAGTGGAATTAGAAAATTTAAATGTCGGGAAAACAAAGTTTATGTCAGTGTCAAAATTATTTTAGGTTTTCCCTGAATGTTCTTAAAATCAGGCCAATCTAACGCCCACATGTCTAAGAGGATTTTGATGGAGAAAGCCTCACAGTAAACTTGTGGTAGCTGTAGCAAAACAAGTTTTTAGTTCACCTATTTTCAGGTTTGATGAATCGCCCATTGGTCATTAATATTGTGCCCTGAAAGATCAGGGTAGCGATCCGCGGACCATGTTGCAGGCAAATGCTGTAGTTGCATATATTGTTCTGTTTATTTAGTTATTAGAATTGCAAAATGTCAACATTTCTCGAAACAAAGATGATTAATGGAAAGCATATTTTTGCTGATTTTCTGTTTTACTTTGTTTTGATTCCAGCTGGGTACAGAATTTCGGTGCGGAGGGTCTTTCGTGCCTTTTGGAAATCCTCCGGAGACTGCAGGAAGAACCGCCAATGTAATTAAAGGGGTTAATTTTGGGAATGGTCTAGGATTATAGGAATATTTGAATGCATATGAATACAGTACATTTTTACCATTCAAAGATAAATGTTTCTAAAAATGGCTATACAGCTGTACTTGATTTAAGGTAGTACATTATTCTTTGGTTGTTATTCAACAAAGTTTAAATGGGTGGGGGGTATTGATTATATACTTATGATCAGTGTTCGACAAATCACCCAAAAAGCTACTCGCCCAACCAAAAAATCTACTCGCCACCTAGTCCCGCCCCCAACTCCGCCCCTAGTCCCGCCCCCAACCCCGCTTTAAAATAAAATATATAAATAAAATACATGTAATAAATTCCTAGTCAGAATATTTGTTTTTGACAAATGTATTTATTGTATTACATTATACTACAATTAGTCCTTGTTACGTGTGTGTGTGTTTGTAAATGTTGGATCTAGAAATAAAAGCCAGGTGTGAATGACTAGTTTCCTGAACCCCTTAACCAGTGTCTGGACGTCCCCGCTTCACAATATCTAAAGCAGCAATCCCACCTGGGATCTTACCTGATCCGCAGTCCCTCAATGTCCAGGTACCCTCATTCCCGCAATGTTATACATTGGAGGGGATGTGTTCCCTACCTGTCTTCTGGGTTAGGGGGGTTCTGATGTCTTCCGTGTGAAGCTTGAGTCAGATCTGGAAGAAAGCAGTATAGGTTATTTCGGTGTAGTATAGGGCAGTTAAGATATATAGGGTAAATAAGAGATCCAGATCCAGAGTGTGGGGGAGAGAGAGAGAGTGTGGGGGGAGAGAGAGAGAGTGTGGGGGGAGAGAGAGAGAGTGTGGGGGGAGAGAGAGAGTGTGGGGGGAGAGAGAGAGTGTGGGGGGAGAGAGAGAGAGTGTGGGGGGAGAGAGAGAGAGTGTGTGGGGGGAGAGAGAGAGAGAGAGTGTGGGGGGAGAGAGAGAGAGAGTGTGGGGGGAGAGAGAGAGAGAGTGTGGGGGGAGAGAGAGAGTGAGTGTGGGGGGAGAGAGAGAGTGAGTGTGGGGGTAGAGAGAGAGAGAGTGTGGGGGTAGAGAGAGAGAGAGTGTGGGGGTAGAGAGAGAGAGAGTGTGGGGGGAGAGAGAGAGAGAGTGTGGGGGGAGAGAGAGAGAGAGTGTGGGGGGAGAGAGAGAGAGAGTGTGGGGGGAGAGAGAGAGAGAGTGTGGGGGGAGAGAGAGAGAGAGTGTGGGGGGAGAGAGAGAGAGAGTGTGGGGGGAGAGAGAGAGAGAGAGTGTGGGGGAGAGAGAGAGAGAGAGTGTGGGGGGAGAGAGAGAGAGAGTGTGGGGGAGAGAGAGAGAGAGAGTGTGGGGGGAGAGAGAGAGAGAGTGTGGGGGGAGAGAGAGAGAGAGTGTGGGGGGAGAGAGAGAGAGAGTGTGGGGGGAGAGAGAGAGAGAGTGTGGGGGGAGAGAGAGAGAGAGAGTGTGGGGGAGAGAGAGAGAGAGTGTGGGGGGAGAGAGAGAGAGAGTGTGGGGGGAGAGAGAGAGAGAGTGTGGGGGGAGAGAGAGAGAGAGTGTGGGGGGGGAGAGAGAGAGAGTGTGGGGGGGGAGAGAGAGAGAGTGTGGGGGGGGAGAGAGAGAGAGTGTGGGGGGGGAGAGAGAGAGTGTGGGGGGGGAGAGAGAGAGTGTGGGGGGGGGGAGAGAGAGAGTGTGGGGGGAGAGAGAGAGAGTGTGGGGGGAGAGAGAGAGAGTGTGGGGGGAGAGAGAGAGAGTGTGGGGGGAGAGAGAGAGAGTGTGGGGGGAGAGAGAGAGAGTGTGGGGGGAGAGAGAGAGAGTGTGGGGGAGAGAGAGAGAGTGTGGGGGGAGAGAGAGAGAGTGTGGGGGGAGAGAGAGAGAGTGTGGGGGGAGAGAGAGAGAGTGTGGGGGGAGAGAGAGAGAGAGAGTGTGGGGGGAGAGAGAGAGAGAGAGAGTGTGGGGGGAGAGAGAGAGAGAGAGAGTGTGGGGGGAGAGAGAGAGAGAGAGAGTGTGGGGGGAGAGAGAGAGAGAGAGAGTGTGGGGGGAGAGAGAGAGAGAGTGTGGGGGGAGAGAGAGAGAGAGAGAGTGTGGGGGGAGAGAGAGAGAGAGAGTGTGGGGGGAGAGAGAGAGAGAGAGAGAGAGTGTGGGGGGAGAGAGAGAGAGAGAGTGTGGGGGGAGAGAGAGAGAGAGAGAGAGAGTGTGGGGGGAGAGAGAGAGAGAGTGTGGGGGGAGAGAGAGAGAGTGTGTGGGGGAGAGAGAGAGAGAGTGTGGGGGGAGAGAGAGAGAGAGAGAGAGTGTGTGGGGAGAGAGAGAGAGAGAGAGTGTGTGGGGAGAGAGAGAGAGAGTGCGGGGAGAGAGAGAGCGAGTGCGGGGAGAGAGAGAGAGAGAGAGAGAGAGAGAGTGTGGGTTGAGAGAGAGAGAGAGTGTGTGGGGAGAGAGAGAGTGTGTGGGGAGAGAGAGAGTGTGTGGGGAGAGAGAGAGTGTGTGGGGAGAGAGAGAGTGTGTGGGGAGAGAGAGAGAGTGTGGGGGGAGAGAGAGAGAGTGTGGGGGGAGAGAGAGAGAGAGTGTGGGGGGAGAGAGAGAGAGAGAGTGTGGGGGGAGAGTGTGGGGGGAGAGTGTGGGGGGAGAGTGTGGGGGGAGAGTGTGGGGGGAGAGTGTGGGGGGAGAGTGTGGGGGGAGAGTGTGGGGGGAGAGTGTGGGGGGAGAGTGTGGGGGGAGAGAGTGGGAGAGAGAGTGGGAGAGAGAGTGGGAGTGGGAGAGGGAGTGGGGGAGAGGGGGAGAGAGAGGGAGACTGACTGACTGGGTAGATGACTGACTGACTGACTGGGTGGGTGACTGACTGACTGACTGGGTGGATAGGTGACTGTCTGGGTGGGTGGGAAGGTGACTGACTGACTGACTGGGTAGGTGACTGACTGACTGACTGGGTGGGTGGGTGACTGACTGACTGGGTGGGTAGGTGACTGACTGACTGGGTAGGTGACTGACTGACTGGGTAGGTGACTGACTGACTGACTGGGTAGGTGACTGACTGACTGGGTAGGTTACTGACTGACTGACTGGGTGGGTGACATTGACTGACTGACTGGGTGGGTGGGTAGGTGACTGACTGGGTGGGTGGGAAGGTGACTGACTGACTGGGTGGGTAGGTGACTGACTGACTGACTGGATGGGTAGGTGACTGGGTGGGTAGGTGACTGACTGGGTGGGAAGGTGACTGACTGACTGGGTGGATAGGTGACTGACTGGGTGGATAGGTGACTGACTGGGTGGATAGGTGACTGACTGGGTGGATAGGTGACTGACTGGGTGGGTAGGTGACTGACTGGGTAGGTGACTGACTGACTGGGTAGACACACACACACACACACACACACACACACACACACACACTGAGTGGTGCTTTAAATGTTGGTGGGCTGATGACATCACTCACCCCGTATCTCCGGAGCAGATGATGCCTCTCCTCGGGGTTCCCCTGAGCCGGTGTCAGCTCCGGAGGAACACAGGCACCTCACCCTCCCTCACGGAGCAGTGTCGGCCATCTTGCTCCCGGCTCTTGGTCGCGTTTGTGGAGGGGGACGGGGGAAGCATCCCACCCCGTGCATCCACTGGAGCGGGCCAAACGGGAGGGGGGCAGCACACGGGAGGGGAGCAGCACACGGGAGCGGGCAGCACACGGGAGGGGGCAGCACACGGAAGGGGGCAGCACACGGGAGGGGGCCGCACGGGAGGGGAGCGCATGGGAGCGGGCAGCACACGGGAAAGGGCCGCATGGGAGCGGGAACCACAACCACCCCACCCACGTGCACAGCCGCGCAACACAACCCTCCCCCATCTCCCGCATCCCAGGTGGCGGACACCCCAGGGAGGGGAGGAGATCAGGAGGGAGAGGAGAGAGTTAACCCAATCAGGGAGGGGGATTATTTATGTAAAAAAAAAAAAAAAAAATTTGGCGCGAGCAGGGGAATTCATAGAGCCGCAGCAACTACTTGCCAGCGGCCAAAATCCACCCGCCACGGGCGTGTAGTTATAATGAATTGTCGAACACTGCTTATGATCAACCAGTAACACGTGATGGTACTGCCAGTAGATGAAAGAGCACATGTATACTGTATGAATGAAAGACATAGGCACACATTTTATAAGCCCACATGTCATGGACACATATTGCAATGTATATCATGACATCACAGATTCCCCAGATAATTCAGTGACTTGGCTACAGTTGTACATCTGAATAGAACACATCGGTGCATCGAGACAGGTGGGCTAATGTGTACATTATACCTGTATATAATTCATTTATATTTAAGGCAATCAGCAGTACAGAGATTAGACTATTCATTTTAAAAACACTATATGTTTGTCAAGCAATCTTGACAAAATAGCACAAATAATTTCCCTGAACATATAACATTCCAACTAAGATGTCTAGGTAACATACTCCAAATTACGCCACGAGACGGATGGGAAAAATGAAGATGTATGGTTAGCCTGTCAAAACCAATCCACAATCGACCAGTACATTAAGCGACAAAGACGTTTTGGCCACGTCTGCCGTATGGACATCATCAGACTACCATATCAGCGCCTCAACACCACATGACCCATAGGCTGGAAAGTGGACCGAAATGCTCCAAAGAAAACATGGTCGAACCAGGTGACGCAAGATCTTAATCCGCTCCACTTCACAGTAGTCGAAGCCCAAAAAGCCGCCCTATATCGAGATCAATGGTGCGGAATCACTAGATGTATTGAACATCCTGCCGCTGGCCTCCACAACGCATAAAAGATGAAGCAATGTCGTTTACGGAGTATATACCATAAAACATCGATACCACTCTGCTTATTTTTAACTGGATTCATTGAGTGTTAATAATTTTTTACAAAGATTTTCAAAACTGTAAAATTGTTAAATGAATGATGGCTGTAGAGGAGCCATGGTATGGAACGTGCAATGCAGTATATTATCCTATCCCACGGGTCTACAACCTTTCAAGGAAGAAGAGCCATTTTATTAAAAAAATGATTTGTCCAAAATGTTCAGAGAGCCGCAACACATGCATGAATATTACACCCCCCAAACACATACATGCAGTATACTGTACAGACACTAATAGTTATATACTGTATAAGCATTAGCGTACGACAAACTTATTTTTTTCCTTTCCCTAATTATGATTAAAGTATGTGGGGGAATAAAATGCATCTCACAATAAGTCCCTTTAGTTATTTTTTCCCATTGTTTTTCTGTTCAAAACAGTTTATACAAATTATGCACACTTGCTCTTCCACACTCACTCACTCTTCCACACTCACTCGCTCTTCCACACTCACTCGCTCTTCCACACTCACTCGCTCTTCCACACTCACTCGCTCTTCCACACTCACTCGCTCTTCCACACTCACTCGCTCTTCCACACTCACTCGCTCTTCCACACTCCCTCACTCTTCCACACTCACTCTTCCACACACACTATATCATTTTGATCAATTTAAGTATTTTTTTAACAGGAATTAAGTCGTCGAAGTAGGCTTGACCAAGTGATTTCCTGGGCAGTTTGCATTAGACAAAGTTGCGATTTAACTTTTTAAAGTACTGGTTGGTGTTGTACACCTGTTTCCTTAAATATTATTGCACTTGTTAGACATTTAGATGATCCTACATATAGCACAACCATTTTTATTTTTCTTGTGCTTGACTTATTTCATTCCTGATACCACTGTCCTCTTCTTGTTTGGAAAGGTTTCAAAATACATTTATTGATTGATGGTTTTTGCTTCTATCTTAGATCCCGTGATACCAGAAGCCAACATGAGATCATCCGATGTTTGAAGGCTTTCATGAATAACAATGTAAGTAAATGTTTTTTGCTGGTATTTTCATTTGTACAAATGAAGTATCACTGGTATATTTCCTAAAGTTAAGTAGATCATGATGTTATTCGTTAATGGGCATTCCAATGTCAACAGTTGGTCTACCTTCGTGAATATACCCAGCAATGAGAAGGGGCAACAGAGAAAGCGACCACAGAAATTTAACAAACTGCATTGCCTCTTTATGGGTTGATTAATTTCCTTTGATCATATCATTGCTATTATTGATGGTACTCGGTCACTGTCATCCTGTAGAGTGGTGGTGGTTCAAAAAGAGCAGCTAAAATAGTACGTAGTTAAGAACACCTTCACATATTGGGAGAAGAGAGGAACTGACTGAGACTTTCAAGAAACTTAATGGTATGCCTAGAAGAGAAGCCATGGAAAGATATTCCAGAACCAGAAACCATGCTCTGAATCTGCATGGTGGAGAGGAGGGTGGACAAATGTAAGGGGCATATAATAGTAATGCTTCAGATACATGACAGTCTCACAATTGAAGTTGTTGAGAAATTAAAACAATACTTGCTTTGACATTAGAACCCATAAATTAGGGAAAAATATAAACAGGGCAGAGGTACGGACTCCACATTTACTGGAAGGTACCTGTAGATAAAGAAACATTTTGCACACCAAGTCATTTCTTTTTTGGATTGGATGTTTTTTACTACTACACACAGACATGCCGAAGGAAGTGTTGAGTTAAGTATTCACTATTCATTTTCACATTCCCTCTTTAGTTTGGAATTAAGACAATGTTGGGCACTGAAGATGGGGTTGTGCTATTGGCAAGGGCCGTGGATCCCTCTGTTCCTGCCATGATGATTGACGCCTTGAGACTGCTTTCTGCGCTGTGCATCCTGCCGCAACCAGAGGACATGTAGGATATTTTGCAACTCCTTTGTACAGTGTATCAATTACACATCCACTTTTACACTGTATATATCTAATTTATTAGTCCCTTTTTAGACCCTGTTAATATATTGCATTCATATTAAGCTTTATCAAATTTAGAGGCAGAATGAAAACATATAACATTTATTTGGTTAGTAATTCAACTGCTGCCAGCATCCGCTTGTGTCTTAAGCCATGTTCTACAAGAACTAACATTTGCATCTGGTGTTGAGATGCACCGAGATAGATAACATTTCCGAGTTGTGCACTTTAGTTGATCCCTTATTAGCAGGTGCTCGAAACCTACATACCCAACACATTTTAGTTGTCTAGTAAGTTTTACAGCTGCTTTAAAATGAATGGTACCCAAGGTGCACCAGATGAACATTTTCTTTTCCAGTTAGAAACAAAAATGATGTGCCTTAAGTGAAATTAAATAAAGTACGTAATTTGTATTTCATGTAAACAAAGTCAGATTGTTAAAACACGGATACAATCTGTTCCACTTGATTGCAAGAACTAACCTTATTAGTCATTAATGTCCAGATTGCATTTTGTGTGTTATTGACTGTTTGTCCTTTTAGGCACGAGCGTGTTCTTGAAGCACTGACTGAGCGAGCAGAGATGGATGAAATGGACCGCTTTAAACCTCTTCTGGATGGGTTGAAAAGTGGAACTCCTGTGGCACTGAAGGTATTGTTCCATCTTTCTTAAAATGGTTTTGTTCTTACTTTTGGTGTCCTTAAGGGTCCATTTGTTTTTCTTGGTTGTATAAAGCAGCAGTTCATGACCACCCCTTGTAAAGCATCTGGGGATACTATTTAGAGACAAGCGCAATAAAAAAAAAGTCAGTAGTCCATGTGAAACATTCCAGCTGTTAACCCTAGTGCCATCACAATGCTCTTGATCACCGAGCGAGGGACATTAGATATTACAGGCCATCACCAACATGGCAGTGTGTGATAGGGATACAGTGGTGGAACTGTATGTGCATTGAGATTATTATTATAATACTGTGCAGCATAGTAATATGCTCCCAACCTCAGAAAATAAACCGTTTATTTAAATTAACTCATCGGCATTTTAAATATCCCAATATGTTATGGTGTGGTCTATCTTAATCCATTTCTTTCTATTTCTTTTTTATGCTTTTATTTGTTTAAATAAAGATCTACAGCTATATGCTGCACTGCTTTTTATTATTTATTAGCAGAAACCCAAAAATTAAGTTAATTAACAATTATCCTTATGACATCACAGAATCTTTTAAAAGCCAAGTGATTTAAGAATATGCCATGTTCTGTTAAACTGTTGTGTATAATCTGTGCTTATAATTTCAATGGGGAATTTGAAAAATAGTTTTAACTAATGGAGTATTGTGTACTCTAGGTGAGCTGTTTGCTGTTAATCAACGCTTTGATCAGCCAAGGAGAAGAATTGGATTTCCGAGTTCACATTCGCAGTGAATTGATGCGCTCTGGATTGAGTCACATTCTAAAGGTAACTAGTTAAGATTTATTTTTCTTAAATTTCCACACGCAAAAAAAGGTTATTAGTAAACATGTTAACTCCATAAAGCATCATTTTTTTCAGTGTTTCAGTCCTCCATAGCAGCATTTGGCCGGAATATAGTAAATATAACAGAAAAGTATTTGAGTCTCTCGACAAAAGGTATTTTTAGAAGCTTAGGATAGAGTCCTTTCCTGATATCACACAGCCTCAAGCACCTTTTTGAAGTTGGCTCTCCATAATTCAACGGTGTGTTTGGTGGCTCTGTGCTGCCTCTGCATTTAAGTCTCTCTTGGCCTTACAAAGCAGAAGCACCCCTGAGGCCACTCATTGTATAGAAAGCTTTTATTCACAAGTGGCATAAAAGCCTATAAAATGTGCACTCACCATAAAGTGAAACTTGTATATCCATGCCCGACGTGACTTCCCCACCCCCCTGATTACCATCGCAGACACCTGAGGTCATCAACTGGTAACCAACAGTATCTCAATGCACTTCTCCCCTTAATGAAGGCATCTTGTGAAACACTTTGACTATTGGTGGCTGCCTGAGTGCTGGTTGATGACGACATGTGTCTGAAATGGCAGTCAGAGCAGAGTCACATGAGGCGTGGAGATAAGAACTTCCCTTCATATGTTTATATTAGTAATTTTATTGTGAGTGATTATTTTATAATCTTTTATGCTACTTCTTACGAATCATAATTTGCTACACTTTCACTTTCAAAGCTATGATAAATATAGTCTAGATCAGTGATTTCCAACAGGGGGTTCGGGAGCCCCTAGGGTTTCTGGAGACGTTTGCAAAAAAAAATATGGTGGTGGATCCCAGGCAGTATACTGTGTTCCTGATGTATGTAAAGAGTGGGTGCTCCAGTGACAATGGAATATCCGAACGTTATCATCATCAATAATAATTATATGTGAGACTCATATGACTCTAGTATGGAGTGGGTGTGAAATAAGCGAGTAACCAGTCAGTGATGAATATTACCTCTACTGAAGGGAACAATCAAAAATGCTGATCGTCACCTTGAGGTAACCTCATTGGAGAAAGCATGACAAACACTGGTAATCAAATAGTCCATAACTCACAATATTGGATATCTTGAATAAATCTTACCCACTCCTTGAGCCTTAATAAGTCTGTAGTGGCGTGTCCAGCCGCTGATAAAGAAATCCAATGGTAGAAAAAAGGAGAAAGCAGCGCACTGCCCGGGGGTCAGGTGGTAAGAAAGTAAAGAATATTTATTGAATACAAAACATCACCCTATGGAGGTGTAAAGCCTCCTACGCGTTTCAGACACGAATGCCAAGTGTGTTCCTGAGCCTATGGTGGGACTGCACACTTAGGCCCCAAACTGCATCTTAACATGGGTGATATTACGGTCAATGACAGCAAGCGCTTCCAAAGTCGTTCCCCACCATGCTGTGCATCCACAGTGACAAGGCATTGTGGAGCGTGACTTTGGAAGCTCCTGTCGTAATTGACAGCTATATCACCCATGCTGTCTTTACACAGTGAGGTGCAGTTTGGGGCCTTATTAAGCGTGTGTTTCCCCTACGAGCTCAGGACACCTGTTTTGTTTGCAATAATCTGATGCATAGGCAATACGATTTAATAATATGGGGTGCGTAATGTAAAATAGGTTGGAAACCCACTGATCTAGATCGTTGATGGGAAACATGAGGCCTGATAGTCACATGAAGCCTCCTTTAATTAGTGCACTTGGACCCAGATCCACAAAAGGTTGCTAAGCTTTAGCACAACTCGTTCCCATTCATATGAATGGGAGTAAAGTCATGCTAACGTTTGGCACCCTTTTTGTGGATCTGGGCCTTAATCTCTAGTATAGTCCAAAGTTCTGCTCCCCGCTGCTTTTTACAACTTGAGTCTGTCTGTGATAGGAAAGGAAGATGATAGATTGATGAGTGCTCACAGTTATTAACACAACAGGAGGCATAACTGTTCGTAATATATTTTTTTATTGTTAATGCTGCCTTTTTTTTTTTTGTGTGCGCTTAAATATTTCATTTTTGTGTTTCAAATGCACATATAAGAAGTGTCTCTTAAGATTATGGTGGGCGAGTTTCCTATGGCCACGGAGAATGTTTTACTCTCTGATTTAGTTTAAATGCATATATTTATTAATATTATAAGTCAATAGGACATAAAATATGTGTGTGTTAGAAGATGACCGTGTCAGCCTACTACGTGAGCCAGTTCATGACGTTTAGGAAATGACTTGTTTGTCGTCTTATGAAGGGATGCAATGTCTTTACTTGGGGAAATGTTTGCTAACCCAAGATGTTGTCTTTAGGAACTGCATGGCATGGAGAACGATGAGCTAAAGCTACAGCTCAGTGTATTTGATGAGCACAGCGAGTTGGACTCTGATGACTTGAGGGGGCGCTTGGACGACATTCGCATTGAGATGGAATATCCTTACACTGTAAAAATGTGCAATGCATGAGGAGTTAATTGTCATGAACGGCACGTGACTTGTGTATGTAACGAGGGTTGATACACAGCTACAGGTGCGAGGACGAGTATTCTAAAACTTGCCCTGGAAAATCTGGGGCAATCACCAACAATACCCCAGTAATGCTGCAACATTTTCTGTGACATTTCTGCAGAAAAACTAATGGCCCAGCAGGGGTTCCAGGCAGTCCCATTCAGTTTGAATGGGACTGCCTGGGACCTCCGCTGTTTTAATCCGATGGGCCATTAGTCTGTCTGCACTAATTTCACTGAAATGTTAGTAGCATTACCTGGATATTGCCCCGGAATTTCCAAGGCAAGTTTTAGAATACTCGTCGGCGCACCTGTATCCAGCTGACTTGCATCTCCACACAGGAGATGTATTACAATTATTAATATCTCCCCTCAATCCGACACAATATATATATATATATATATATATATATATATATATATATTTTAAATCGCTGCCACCACCAAAAATAGTACAGTATCATGTTTTACTTGCAGGGTTTTTGGTCTCTGTGTACTAAGAAAAAGATGTCATCACACAAAAACCTTTTGTAGCAACATGTAGCAAAATGCAGTTACTCTCCGTGTGCAAAGTTCAATTAGAGCCCAAAGAAAATACTTATTACATTTTAGAATTAATATACACAAGTAGTTACAGAAAATAATGTTGCAACAAATGTACAGTATAATATATTTCACAAAATAACCGGGATCAAAACAGAAGATCTTTGTACGTTACCCCATAACAATATCAGAATCCTCCAAGAGGTTGTGGATTTGGAAATAAGAGAATTCACGTATCTTGTTGGCATCAAATGCACCTCTGTTGAATTCTAAGTTCATGTCCCAAATGCATGACTTTTCTCAAGAAAATTAAATAAAAAAAATACTGCAATGGAACTGAATAAGCCCGTCTTCTGGGGCATGTCATTAACTCCCCCTCATCACTCCCTATTGACATTTTAAAGGATTAGGGAGAACAAATGGTTTTTTGAATAAACAATTACCCCATAATCTTCTATAATAACTGAAAAAATGGGACCCGCCTTATTGCGTGCAGGGGAGGTTGCTGCAGATGTAGAGATGAATCTTGACAGAGCAAACAATCTGACCTTTGCACCCAATCACCGATTGTTTAGCATCCTTTAATTTGTCTGATTTCAAATATCACAAATATATATTCGTTCTTCTTGTGAATCAGGAACATATGCTCCCCTTTGAGGATGACACCCAGGGCCTCTGGTAGGTCTGGGTAATGTCACTAGACCTCCATAATATACACATCACTTTAGTGAGCCATTAATAATAATCCTAGGTTAAGATCTGGTGCTCTGGTTGATAATTTTCAGATGAATGATATGATAACCCCACTTTTAGATAAATACATAAAATGGGCTAGAGTCATTCTGTCCTGACCCCAAAAATAGTTTCAAGTTAATAAACCAAAACATGTACAGTATTAAGATATAACTTGTAACCTTTTATGTGCCGAAGTGGTAGACCATTGAATAGATGGGGCCTATCATCACAATTATCGTTACCATTTCCATAGTTGTCTTTGAGGAAAAATGTTCAGACAGGCAATAAAGCTCACTTGTTAAAATTAGCTTTGTTCTCCAAACGTATTATGCAGAAACAATTTGAGTGACAAAATATTAGTATTGGTGTTAGTTATAGTACTCTTCTAATTTGCAATTTTACCACAAGGTGGCACAATAGGCTTGCCTTTAAGATTCTAAAATGTGTTCTGCAGTAATAAATGTGTGCATGTATGTCCTACCTATATTTTGTGTCAACATTTTACTAATGTTTCTATGGCTACCTAGGGCTGGCCTTTTTTGCGGGGCCCAAGGCGTCATGTTGGCAGTGGGGCCCCCATGTAAAAAAAGGCAAAAAATACATGGGATTTACCTAGACTAGCAGCCCTCCTCTGGCAGCGTCACTGCAACGCGACACTGCGGAGAAGGTAAGAGGGCTTGTGCACACACCCCGCACCACCTCTCTGCTGGACCGGGGGCCCCGCGCTCCTCCTCCAGCTCCCCCCTCCGGTCGGGTGAAACTTGGATCATGGCGCAGACAGGAGGGAAATAGGAAGCACGGGGCCCCCAAAGATGTGGGGCCCAAGTGGCTGCCTTGCTCGCCTCACCCTAAGGCTGAGTCCCCAGTCAGCACTGTGGCACGCGCGCCCGGCGGGGGGGGGGGCGGCGCGTGCACAGCGCTACACTGCGATCTGCAGTCTGAGGGGAGAGAGAACGTTTGCGACGGGAGGGGGCATGGCGGGGGGCATGGCGGTAGGTTTGCGGGGGCGTGGCCATGACGTCCCGCGGCTGGTTCGCCCTCATTGGCTGAACTGCCTCCGTCGCAAATGCCAATCTCAATTTCCCCTGCCTGCCTGAACCTGTCGCGCACCGCTGGGGAAAGGTGCGTGACAAGGTAGGAACTGGGACTGGAGGAACTGGGGGGGCGGGGCTTGATCGCACAGCGCACGCCGAGGCGTGCAATGTAGTAGTTAGTGGGACCGCAGCCCAAGGCCGGTCCTAGTCTAGGGTAGAGTTCTGGTAGCCATATGACTACTGATTGGCAGTTTACTATATAGGATGTTTTATTTGGATTTTAGTTGAAGTTGGACCATCTATATTGATGCACTTGTTGTTCTCTCTTGGGAAGTGATAGCATTAGTAGCACACTACCCATTTTCTTTTTATATTTGTAAATTTCTGTTTGTCATGTTTTACCCTTAACCTCCAACTTACTGACTTCAATGAAGTCTTCCAGATTCTTCTGAACACGGTGAAGGACTCCACGGCAGAACCGTTCTTTCTCTCCATCCTACAACATCTTCTACTAATCCGGAATGATTATGAGGCCAGGTAGGACCCTGCCAACATGCTGAGGGCAAAATAAATGAGCACATTGGATTAGTGGTTCTCAAACTCCTTGTAGGGGGCAATCTGCCGCACCAGGCTTCAGTAATAAACCGTTGCACTTAAACACAGTTGAATGCAGTAAATGCTTATGTATAGAATGTGGTTGTCTCAAAAACCGGGCCTGGCTCAGGGACCCGAGGAGAGGTTTGAGAACCACTGTATTAGATGATGGACACAGAAGACTTAAATCCATATGTAATAGGCAGTGTGTAAGACATATTACAGTGCTATAGGACAACTTATGGTCCATTCAAGTGAAAGTAAATATGGCCCACAGACTCAGAAGTTTAATTGTAATTCCTTGACATTGTTAGGAGGAAAATAATAATAATTTGTAGCACCTGTTCCCCCACCCTATGTGAGATTAGGGTAGCTACCTGTGTATTTCTGGTGCTGTGCATACCTGTTGGTAATCCAGGAGGCTCTGAGTTGCTACGCGATGTTGTGGAGAGATATCAGGGTTTTCAAGGTGGTTCATCTCTGGTGAACAGTACCCGCTGGAGCTCAAAGGCAGGGGGGCACGCGCGAAAAACTTTGCGCACCCCTGATCTAGAGAATAGTCTTGTGGCCATATTCATGCCGCAAAGAAAAGTAAGGTTTGAAAAACTTACTGATGTTCACACTTCTCATCTCCAATAATAGCATATACACAGCTACTAGAGAGAAATCCTTCTTTCACCAGGAGATGTCACTCTTACTCCACCAATAAGCTTGCTTCTAGGGTTTGTCTTAGCTGTACATGTACTGTACTCAGAATCATGTACTAACCTTTTGAGTTGGCTATTTAAAAAATAAATTCCCATGTAAAGGATCTCTAATTCGGTAATGCCGTAGGGCAGGGGTTCTCAACTCCAGCCCTCAAGACCCCCCTGACAGGTCATGTTTAGAGGATTTCTCTGTGTCAGCACAGGTGGCTCACCACCTGTGCTGAAGCAGGCTCTGTGACTGAGCAACCTGTGCTGAAACAAGGATATCCTTAAAACCTGATCCGGTGGGGAGGGGGGGGGGCGGGGGGAGGGAGGGGAGGGAGAGAAAAGGGCGGCCGGGCGGGTATCTTGGGGACTGGAGTTCAGAACCACTGCTGTAGAGGGATAAAATCCTTACACAAACTGGATTGTTGCGTAGTTAATGATCCAACTCTGGTCTTAATAATGGTATTTTTTATCCAAAATGTTAGATCGAAGTGGCAAGATTACACAATTGCCATTTTAAACACTGTTTTGCATGACTTAGTTGAAGAAGGTTTCGATATCCGTTTAGTGTCTTGCTTTGTTGTTCTTTTTTTTTTTTAACCCGGCCCACGTGTTAATTTCCAAACATTTTCCATTTTATACCTATTCAGTACTGAAGTTCTTCCAGCATTTAGAACATATTATCTTTAACAAAATATCAAGTGAAAATGATTACATTTAACATATGTTTCCTCTATCCTTTCACATTAAAAAGTAATTACATTTGATATTAAAGTTGCCAAATTTTTGGAAGGCTAAACCGGGACGGGTATTATACTCAATACGGAGAAGAGGGCAGGTCTCAAAATGTAACGTGATACTTATGGGTTTGGCGATTTTATACAAGCATTTTATGCAATATTTGCTAAGCAGTCTTCTGTCATACGACACTTGGAACAACACTGGAACACGCCTTGAAGCCGCTTGAAGTCAAATAGGATGTAAGGTGTCTTCCAGCGCTGGGAGGTGTCTTCTGGCAGAAGACTGCTTAGTATATATGGGTCTTGATGTTTTCTACACTTATTCCTGACCCAGTTGTAATCTTCTGTTGACAAAGTGCAAATTGGGCCAGTCCTGAGTAAACTTAAAGACACCTAATCTTCAGAATTTGTCATATCACTATACCTTCCTTTTCTAAATACAGAATTTTTCCTGTCAAAAAGAAAATGTAATCGCCTTTTCCGGGGCCGTCTTAACAGCATTATAGGCCCCCGGGCAAAGCAGTGCATTGGGCCCTGCAAAATTTATCTCGTGAATGCAGACATGCCAACTCTCCGCTACAAGTCGTAATTTTTCTCCTTCTACCGAGTTAGCGGGAGATTTGAATGTTGAGACGGGTGATCGGAAAAATTTGTGCTAAATTCTGGTGTGTGCATAGATTAGCATGGGGCCCCTATGCTCGTGGGGCCCCCGGGCAACTGCCCAGCGTGCCCATGCGTTAAGACGGCACTGGCCTTTTCCTCAGTACTCAAAGGATGTAGTTAATGACTTTTACGTCTACAACGACAATATATGCACAATATACACACAGATGTAACATCCTTTTTATGTTGGGAGAGAAATGTTCAAATCTTGGACATCAGGCAGATTTTTGGCTCGTAGTATGATTTAGACAAGATTACACCATGAAAATAAACTATTATTATTATTACATGGTGTATGCACAAAATTGATCGAATTTTAATTGTACACTTGAACTGTGTGTGTGTGTGTGTGTGTGTGTGTGTGTGTGTGTGTGTGTGTGTGTGTATATACATATATACATATACACATATATACATACTTATGTGTATACATACGTGTGTGTATATATATATATATATATACACACACACACACACACACACACACACACACACACACACACACACACACACACACACACACACACGTATGTATACACACAAGTATGTATATATGTATACACACACACACACACACACACACACACACACACATATATACACATACATATATACACATACATACGTGTGTGTGTGTGTTCGCACAGTGGCCACAGGGACAGTATTAATCTAATTTCTCAATAAATTATCTTTTTGCATTGTAGACCCCAGTACTATAAGCTGATAGATGAGTGTGTATCGCAGGTCATCCTTCACAAAAATGGAGCTGATCCTGACTTTAAATGCAAGCATTTAAGCATAGAAATTGAAGGTTTGATAGGTAAGTAATCCAGTATTTTCTATAGATTTAGGGAACTTTAAACCTCCCTATTGTTTACCCAGCCGGGGATGCTACGGGGGGCACCTTCGGAAGCAAGTATCTTTGGAAACAGAGGGACCCAGGAGCTGAAATGAATGAGCTTCAGCTTTGGAGACCCCCTGCTTTTATACCAATTAAAACAAACGCACAAAAACACCCAAGGTGGAATCACACCTACATTTTGGCTTTTCCTTTTTTGTAACCTACAGAGTATGTTCTGTATTTCTTTATGTACAGATCAGAGTATAGTTTTTGGAGTACATTTAGGGTAGTCTACTCTAACAACATATAACAAATGATAACTGTTTTAGATTTGCTAAGGCTTGTCTCTGAATTATAAAAGATTGAGTTTAACTATATATATATATATATATATATATATATATATATATATATATATATATATATATATATATATATATAAAAACAAACATCACAGCTTGCACTCAATGTACTGGTTCATATAGACAGGTGCTAGTCTCAAATAATAGAAAAACAACATTACCATTCTCTCGTCCGGTAAAGAAAGACTGCACTCGGTTCAGTAATCATGAAAAACTGTATTGGGCATCTGAATAAAAAAGATAAGTCACCCAATCCGACGTTTCGGTCCTGGAATAGGACCTTTCAAGCACCCCCTTGAGAAAGGTCCTATTCCAGGACCGAAACGTCGGATTGGGTGACTTATCTTTTTTTATTCAGATGCCCAATACAGTTTTTCATATATATATATATATTACCACCCGCAGGGATGGCAAAAGAAGGCACTATATATCTATATATATCTACATATACCATTTTGAAAAAGTTACTATCCTATATCTCGTATATATCTAATGGAAAAGAAGAGTGCTGTATAAGTCAGACAGTTTTTTTTAAAGCATTATGGACCTTCTTTGTTATAATGCAGATCATTTGATTGATAAGAAGAAAGTAGAAAAAAGTGAGGCCAAAGCAAGAGATTTGGAAAAGAAGGTAAGAGACTGATAAGAAATCTATCAATGAATTTATTGATTGTGACCGGCTGTGTGTTATTCCTCTGACTACTTTAGCTTTCAAAACTCTTCCACCCCTTCCCGTTCTTATATAATTTACAGTACAAGACATTGATAAAATAAGTATATGGAGGAGAGACTTTGACATACTGTAGGCCTTTATTCTGTAAACTGCGACAGTTTGCAGTCAATGGTGCTCTCCGTGCGATAGCATCCTATTGCAGTTTACAGAATAAGGGCCATGGTGTTTATAAGCCAATAAGCCAGTGAAAGGTAAGATAAAGAGCAAAAAGGAAACGGGTGGATTCAGTAGCACAACCAAAACCGTCGTTTTTCTTTGCTGGGTTATTATTTAGGTTGGATTCACAGTCAAATTATCATTATAATGCATTATTATCTCTTGCCATTTTTAGATGCTGCCTCACATAGTCCAGACACCATTATTTTATATACATTTTTTTTCATTTTCTTAGATATTTTTTTTCCTTTGCATTCTGATCACATACTGTACTACTTGCAAAATCTTCAATTCTGTAACCTGTGTGAGCTCGGTAGTTTTATTCTAGTACACCTACATGCTAATGAAATAGCTATACTGTATTTTCACATTTCTGTCTTTAAAAACACAAAAGCTTCAAGCTTCTCCATTGAAAGTAGCCCCCACCTGTCAAATAGCTGAACTGGTGGCTGGACCTAGATTACTGATCCTGCAGAAAGCGTTTTTTTTCTCCCTTCTTGTAGATTAATATTATACATGGCCTTTTCGGTCAACATAGGCCCCTTCTAAAAGTTTTTAAGCTCTATGTTTGTGAAAACACATAACTTGTGTGATTTCAGAGCTCGTGTTTTTGAGAACAAAAGTGTATGACAGTGAGAATAGTGGGATGGGACTTATGTTTTTATTTTTAATCCATACACTATAACAAAATAAATAATGTGCTTATAAAAATTTTTTTTTTACAGCCAATCTAAGCTGTGAACAATATAGTTTAGCATTTTCCTGGTTGTGCTGAACACCATCTAGGGATTTGCAGTGGAAGAAAAACATACAGAAAGATGTCAATTTGACAAAAAGTCCTACAGTATGTACATTGAAATAGTAATAATTGAAACATAAAGCACAACAATTTGACACTTTTATTCAGACCCTTGACAGTAGTATAATCTGTAAAGATTGTTACCAAATGCAAAGCTTTTCTTAATTAGCTGATTGGAGTCTTAGAAGTTTTCACAGAATGCCTAGTCCCGGCCTGCGTGCATCAGGCAAATGTAGGGAGCAGTACACATTACAGGCATACCCCGCTTTTAGTACACTCACTTTAAGTACACTCGCGAGTAAGTACATATCACCCAATAGGCAAACGGCAGCTCGCGCATGCGCCTGTCATCACGTCCTGAACAGCAATACCGGCTCCCTACCTGTACCGAAGCTATGCGCAAGCAGAGAGACTATAGAGCCTGTTACAGATGCGTTATTTACATCAGTTATGCACGTATATAACGATTGCAGTACAGTACATGCATCGATAAGTGGGGAAAGGTAGTGCTTCACTTTAAGTACATTTTCACTTTACATACATGCTCCGGTCCCATTGCGTACGTTAATGCGGGGTATGCCTGTAGTGTAATGAGCCCCCTCCAGTGGTCAATTGGAGTGACCGTAACCGGGATGCATGAACAAGCTTTTATACTCCTAGACAGGGCTATGCTTTTGGAATAAAAGTCTAGTCCTGTCTAGGACACCTTCACCTCATAACCTTTGTTCTCTTATTTATTTATTTCTCCCTTCTCTTGGCGAGGCTCACAAATAGCAGTGTTTATTAGCTTGGCAGCTCAGCATTTTTGACCCTTATCAGCAGAACGGAGCCCACATGTTTACTTTTTCAATTTAAAAAAAATAATTTAGCTGTCAGCGTGAGAAGAGATAGTGCTGTGGCCGAGCTGTCGGGTGGCCTCACCCTGGAAATTTCATTCCCAAGCACGATGGGGCTGATAGTGACCTCCAGGCCCCAGGCTGATAGGGGATAATTGAAGTTGTGACTGGGATGTAATTAGAAGGCCAGCTGCATGTCAGCAAGCCTGCCTGGTGTTTGTCTTGCACACACACTTTTGGACAAATAATGTTTTTTGGTTTGCAAGCAGCTCGGAACGTTTTCTAAATTGGTTTTCTACTAAATGTCCATTTCTACATGTAAAGTGTAGTTTCGAACACCCATATTGCAATAATGAGGCTATTTTAAGTGGTAACTTGGGTACTAAGGCACTAGCCTCCCCAGCCTGTAAAATGGGAGACATGCATCAATACACATTTCAGCTATGTTAGGCACACTGCCTCTGGCCATAGAAAAATTGTATCATAACTAATTTGGCACAAACATTGACGTGCCAATTTTATGCAACTATGGTAAGTGCTGTATACCAGATCATCCCAATGTAATGGAAGTCATTTCAATGTGCTGCTGTTCTGCAAGGAAAAGGATCATGTACGTCTTGATTGCCTCAACCTCTCTTCCCCCCCCCCCCCCCCACCCCCTTAGGCTGTGCTTATAGTGACGGCGACGTCAGGCTACGGTCGCTGTAAAAATCAAATTGAGATGACTTTCAGCGATCGCGACCAAGCCGTCGCGCTTACTATAAGCGCACACAATGGCGGCAATACATTTGTTTTGACGCGACGCCGCTGCGTCGATACAAATGTATTGCTGCCGTCGCGTGCGCTTATAGTAAGCGCGATGGCTTGGTCGCGATCGCTGGAAGTCATCTCAATTTGATTTATCCTATAAGCATAGCCTTAAATTGAAGGTACAAAAATGCGGTTAAAAGGGCTTTTCATTGGTGGCTGTCAATGAGTTTCAAACCAACTTCAAACATTGCTCGTACCGCCACTAGGTTAACGATTATGCCACAAAATAGCACTAAACAGTTGTATGTGAATTAGATCTTCTAGACATGTCTTTCGGTTTATTTAATTACTTTGCAATCCCTCGCCTTCCCCCCCCCCCCCCCCCCCAAGGACTGAAGAGGGGACAGATAGCTTTAAGTCTCTGCAAATATAACCTATTGTTGCAATGGAGGTATTTTGTCCCTTGTCTAAATCCCCGACTGCTCAGATATCTGCGTGACACCCGCTGCGATCTTCGGATAGAACAGTGATTTTCAACCCTGGTTCGCGGCCGCCAGAGGGGGAGAGCTGGGATAACTCTTCCCAGCTGTCCCTGGCCCGGCAGCGCGGCGGCACCCCCACACAGGAGTGACCCGGCAGCAGCAGCCGGCAGCTCACTGGACTATCTTCTCCATGCTTCTGCCGTCAACTTCCGGCTGACAGGAGAGAGAGGAAAATCAGAGCGAGTGCAGGCTCCCTTAAAGACAAAATACGTGTGTCTGTGGGTAGGTGTGTGTGTGTCTGTGGGTAGGTGTGTGTGTGTCTGTAGGTAGGTGTGTGTGTGTCTGTAGGTAGGTGTGTGTGTGTCTGGGTAGGTTGGTGTGTGTCTGTGGGTAGGTGGGTGTGTGTCTGTAGGTAGGTGTGTGTGTGTCTGTGGGTAGGTTGGTGTGTGTCTGTGGGTAGGTGGGTGTGTGTCTGTAGGTAGGTGTGTGTGTGTCTGTGGGTAGGTTGGTGTGTCTGTGGGTAGGTGTGTGTGTGTCTGTGGGTAGGTGTGTGTGTGTCTGTAGGTAGGTGGGTGGGTGTCTGTGGGTAGGTGGGTGTGGGTAGGTGGGTCTGTGTCTGTGGGTCTGTGTCTGTGGGTGTGTGTGGGTAGGTGGGTGTGGGTAGGTGGGTGTGGGTAGGTGGGTGGGTGTCTGTGGGTACCTACTCCATGCTTCTGCCGTGTCTGTGGGTAGGGCTGTGGGTAGGTGGGTGTGTGTCTGGGTTAGTCTGTGGGCGCGTGTGTCTGCCTGGGCACGTGTGTCTGCCTGGGCGGGTCTGTCTCTCTCTGCCTGGGCGCGTGTCTCTCTCTGCCTGGGCGCGTGTGTCTGTCTCTCTCTGCCTGGGCGCGTGTGTCTGTCTCTCTCTGCCTGGGCGCGTGTGTATGTCTGTCTCAGCTTGGGCGCGTGTGTCTGTCTCTCTCTGCCTGGGCGCGTGTGTCTGTCTCTCTCTGCCTGGGCGCGTGTCTCTCTCTGCCTGGGCGCGTGTGTCTGTCTCTCTCTGCCTGGGCGCGTGTGTCTGTCTCTCTCTGCCTGGGCGCGTGTGTCTGTCTCTCTCTGCCTGGGCGCGTGTGTCTGTCTCTCTCAGCCTGTGCGCGTGTGTCTGTCTCTCTCAGCCTGTGCGCGTGTGTCTGTCTCTCTCTGCCTGGGCGCGTGTGTCTGTCTCTCTCAGCCTGTGCGCGTGTGTCTGTCTCTCTCAGCCTGTGCGCGTGTGTCTGTCTCTCTCAGCCTGTGCTCGTGTGTCTGTCTCTCTCTGCCGGGGCGCGTGTGTCTGCCTGGGCACGTGTGTCTGCCTGGGCGCGTCTGTCTCTCTCTGCCTGGGCGCGTGTCTCTCTCTGCCTGGGCGCGTGTGTCTGTCTCTCTCTGCCTGGGCGCATGTGTCTGTCTCTCTCTGCCTGGGCGCGTGTGTCTGTCTCTCTCTGCCTGGGCGCGTGTCTCTCTCTGCCTGGGCGCGTGTGTCTGTCTCTCTCTGCCTGGGCGCATGTGTCTGTCTCTCTCTGCCTGGGCGCGTGTGTCTGTCTCTCTCTGCTTGGGCGCGTGTGTCTGTCTCTCTCTGCCTGGGCGCGTGTGTCTGTCTCTCTCAGCCTGTGCGCGTGTGTCTGTCTCTCTCAGCCTGTGCGCGTGTGTCTGTCTCTCTCTGCCTGGGCGCGTGTGTCTGCCTGGGCGCGTGTGTCTGCCTCTCTCTGCCTGGGCGCGTCTGTCTCTCTCTGCCTGGGCGCGTGTCTCTCTCTGCCTGGGCGCGTGTGTCTGTCTCTCTGCCTGGGCGCGTCTGTCTGCCTGTCTCTCTCTGTCTGGGCGCGTCTGTCTCTGATGTGTCTGTCTCTGTCTCGGCGCGTCTGTCTCTGTCTGGGCACGTTTGTCTCTGTCTGGGCGCGTTTGTCTCTGTCTGGGCGCGTTTGTCTCTGTCTGGGCGCGCGCGTGTCTCTGTCTGGGCGCGCGCGTGTCTCTGCCTGGGCGCGCTTGTCTCTGCCTGGGCGCCTCTGTCTGTCTCTCTGTCTGTCTGTCTCTCTCTCTGTCTGCCTCTCTCTCCTGCCTGCCTCTCTCTCCTGCCTGCCTCTCTCTCCTGCCTGCCTCTCTCTCCTGCCTGTCTCTCTCTCCTGCCTGTCTCTCTCTCCTGCCTGTCTCTCTCTGTCTGTCTCGCTCTCTCTGTCTGTCTCGCTCTCTCTGTCTGTCTCGCTCTCTCTGTCTGTCTCGCTCTCTCTGTCTGTCTCGCTCTCTCTGTCTGTCTCGCTCTCTCTGTCTGTCTCGCTCTGTCTCTGTCTGTCTCGCTCTGTCTCTGTCTGTCTCGCTCTGTCTCTGTCTGTCTCGCTCTGTCTCGTTCTGTCTCGTTCTGTCTCGTTCTGTCTCGCTCTGTCTCGCTCTGTCTCGCTCTGTCTCGCTCTGTCTCGCTCTGTCTCGCTCTGTCTCTGTCTCGCTCTGTCTCTGTCTCGCTCTGTCTCTGTCTCGCTCTGTCTCTGTCTCGCTCTGTCTCTGTCTCGCTCTGTCTCGCTCTGTCTCGCTCTGTCTCTGTCTCGCTCTGTCTCGCTCTGTCTCGCTCTGTCTCGCTCTGTCTCGCTCTGTCTCGCTCTGTCTCGCTCTGTCTCGCTCTGTCTCGCTCTGTCTCGCTCTGTCTCGCTCTGTCTCGCTCTGTCTCGCTCTGTCTCTGTCTCGCTCTGTCTCTGTCTCGCTCTGTCTCTGTCTCGCTCTGTCTCTGTCTCGCTCTGTCTCTGTCTCGCTCTGTCTCTGTCTCGCTCTGTCTCTGTCTCGCTCTGTCTCTGTCTCGCTCTGTCTCTGTCTCGCTCTGTCTCGCTCTGTCTCGCTCTGTCTCGCTCTGTCTCGCTCTGTCTCGCTCTGTCTCGCTCTGTCTCGCTCTGTCTCGCTCTGTCTCGCTCTGTCTCGCTCTGTCTCGCTCTGTCTCGCTCTGTCTCGCTCTGTCTCGCTCTGTCTCGCTCTGTCTCGCTCTGTCTCTGTCTCGCTCTGTCTCGCTCTGTCTCTGTCTCGCTCTGTCTCGCTCTGTCTCTGTCTCGCTCTGTCTCGCTCTGTCTCTGTCTCGCTCTGTCTCTGTCTCGCTCTGTCTCGCTCTGTCTCTCTCTGTCTCTCTCTGTCTGTCTCTGTCTGTCTCTGTCTGTCTCTGTCTGTCTCTGTCTGTCTCTGTCTGTCTCTGTCTGTCTCTGTCTGTCTCTGTCTGTCTCTCTCTCTGTCTCTCTCTCTCTCTGTCTGTCTCTCTCTCTGTCTCTCTCTCTGTCTCTCTCTCTCTGTCTCTCTCTCTGTCTCTCTCTCTGTCTCTCTCTCTGTCTCTCTCTCTGTCTCTCTCTCTGTCTGGGCGTGATTGTCTGTCTCTCTGTCTGGGCGTGATTGTCTGTCTCTCTGTCTGGGCGTGATTGTCTGTCTCTCTGTCTGGGCGTGATTGTCTGTCTCTCTGTCTGGGCGTGATTGTCTGTCTCTCTGTCTGGGCGTGATTGTCTGTCTCTCTGTCTGGGCGTGATTGTCTGTCTCTCTGTCTGGGCGTGATTGTCTGTCTCTCTGCCTTGGCGTGATTGTCTGTCTCTCTGTCTGGGCGTGATTGTCTGTCTCTCTGTCTGGGCGTGATTGTCTGTCTCTCTGTCTGGGCGTGATTGTCTGTCTCTCTGTCTGGGCGTGATTGTCTGTCTCTCTGCCTGGGCGTGATTGTCTGTCTCTCTGCCTGGGCGTGATTGTCTGTCTCTCTGCCTGGGCGTGATTGTCTGTCTCTCTGTCTGGGCGTGATTGTCTGTCTCTCTGTCTGAGCGTGTGTTCCCCAGAATTTCACAATCTAAAAAGGTTGAAAACCACTTTTGAACATACAGTACCTGCTTCCATTTGGCACAATTTAATTGTCCACAATGGAGTATCATCCTGCACAAGAGAATTTGAAGCCATGATGGTGTAACTATAGGTAAAGGCTTCCAACTCTTTTGGCAATGTTACAAGGTTTTACATGGCAACTATGAATTCTAGTACTGTAATGTTGATTTCTTCAATCTGCTTTTGTCAAAATAAGTTGGCTCCATATCTTTTACTACTCAGATAAAGAAAATTCAGGACAGATCTGTTTCCTTGTCCCCCATAGCATGGTTTGATGACGTTTCTCATACTTTTGTTGCTCACCTTGGCCTCTCACAGCCAGGTTCCTCTTAATTTGAAATTCTGCTTTCAACAGTTGGATTCAGAGCTATCGGCACGGCATGAGCTCCAGGTGGAGATGAAAACCAAAGAGAGTGACTTTGAGCAGAAGCTAACTTTGCTGCAGGGGGAGAAACAAGTATTAGATTCTGAAAAGAAGGAAATTGTCACAGAGAAGCAGAAACTTGAGACTGAAGTCACACAACTAGCAGATGAGGTAACAGTTGGGCAGACTTTGGAAAAGGGGCCCATTGGGAGGTGGTATAGACTTGCCACTAATGACAACTTTGTCCTTGGGTGTTAATTTCTGCAAAGGTGCACTCCGTCAAATTCCGTGAATTGCTTAAATTAAAAAAAGTAAAAAAAAGAAAAAATATACTGCCAGGCCCCATAGATTTCTCTTCCTTATTCTTGAATCTTTATTACTCATTTATGTCAGTAGCTGATAATGAGAAGATGGGAATAAAAATTTGTACAAACCATTCACCTTGACCTGCTACTAAAGGCTTAAAATGTGTAATGATGCAATGCTTGAGAGAAATATAATTACAAAAATTCTGCCTTTATAACAATTTCAATTTAAAACTCTGAAGCACAAATCACTCCCCAAATATTTTTTAGAGCAGCAAAGAAAAGAAAAGCACTCTGGAGAATATCCAGCCCTGTGTTCTCCATTTGAAATGAAGTAATAATAATTATTTAAGTTAGCCGCAAAGCCTCCAACTTTAGTGCACATGGATTTCCATAATGTCATAAAACGTTTTACAGCTTCTGACGAGACGGCTAAATGAAAATGTCTCTTTCCGGTGTCGCGTATGTGTATGTAATATTATGTATTATATCATAATATTCTTAGACTGTACAAAGAAAGAACAATCATAGTTTAAAGTGAAATAAATTAATAATGTGTAATGACCCTAATAATAACATTTGAGCTCCTTCAAATGCTACAGCATTAATAATGAGTGAATCTCTGTACAAAAAAAATGCACGAGTGTGTTTTAAGTTTCCAACATTTATTAAAAAAACAAAAAAAAGTTGAAATGTGCTGCAGATAAACAAATATACACAATTGCCTTTTCATGGATGTATTTTCTGTAGTTTTTATAATTGTATTGGGTATCTTGTACATTGGTACTTTTATTTTAGGTCTGGGTTATGTACTTTAAACCTTATTGTTCATTATATTGCTCTGGTTCACATTTTTGCAGGTTAACAAATTGTCAAAGGAACTTGAGGATACGAAAAAAGAAATGGCTTTTATTTCAACCTCATCTATTTCAACTTCTGCACCTCATCCCCCTCCACCACCTCCTCTACCAGGGGCAGTGTTGCCTGCCCCTGGACCTCCTCCCCCTCCTCCACTTCCAAGTGGTTTAGGGGGAGGCCCCCCTCCCCCACCTCCACTTCCTCCTTTCATGGGTGGTGGTGGCATTCCTCCTCCTCCACCTCCTCCACCTCTCCCTGGTGCTTCTTGGGTCCCTCCACCTCCTCCACTCCCAGGTGCATTTACTGGTCCTCCACCACCTCCCCCACCACCTCCATTGCCTGGTGCACCTGGAATCCCCCCTCCACCACCACTACCAGGTGCACCTGGGATTCCTCCACCACCACCATTTCCTGGAGGTCCAGGCCTTCCACCACCACCTCCACCATTCCCTGGGGGTCCAGGAGTGCCTCCTCCTCCTCCAGGAATGAGAGGTCCTCCTCCACCAGGACTTGGAGGCTGGGGTGTACCTTCAGTTCCAGTCCTACCTTATGGATTAGCTCCAAAGAAGGTATACAAGCCCGAGGTGCAACTGAAACGGCCAAACTGGTCAAAGGTATGTGGAGTCACCTACAAGCCGCATACGCTCTCTGTTTTGCCTCTATGATTGGCGTAGCCTCCTACTGTCTCCCTTATTCCTTATCAAAATAGAGACGAAGTGGCACTCCGGCTTGAAGTTCCAGCGGTTCCTTTTTTTCTGTGCATAATATACACAATACACTGGAGCCATTTAGGGAGAACATTCTGTCAAAGGTGCTCCAGAATTCTCCTCCTTTACTTTGTAGTGAAGTTCTAAAGATCTGGGATTGTTAAACATCAGAGAAGCTCCTACGCTTGCTTTTTTTTTTCCGCCTGAAGCACCTGATTAATGGACTCTCGTATTTAATTTCACTTAATTTCATCTTTTTATTATTTATTTAATGTTTTGTGCCCTCTGCCTTGTAGGAAGTATTTTAAAGCCAGCACCATGGTAACGCACAATTTAATAATCGCATTCCATTTAAAATATGCAAGCGGTGGATAATTACCTCTGTAAAAAGGACTGGTTTCTTTTTGTCATTTAAATTGCATTTTTTTTTTTTTTTATAAAGAACTGGGACAAAGATAATTAATGTGCATATCACTGGAATCCTTATCCTGCAGTCACACTCCAAGGAACTAGCAACATCTTAGTATGGGAACTGCTTGGCTGGCACACACAAATATCCAGTCGTTTCCACTTTATTTTACAATCATAGTTAATATCTTGCTTCTCACAGCTTCCTTAAGCCCAACAAAGCACTGGTTTCTCAGAACTGACATGCACACATTCCCACACCCCTAATCCGTAATGTGCTCCGTTGTTCTTTCATCCAAAGAATAGTTCTTTACCAGTCATTCACATGGCAAAGTTCTTAAAGGAATTCAAATTTTGAAGTCTGTACTTGTTCCATGAAAGTAACATATAATTGCTTTTTCAGATTACTCCTACAGAGTTCTCGGAGAAATGTTTTTGGATCCAGGCAAAAGAAGACAGATTTGAAAAAGACGAGCTGTTGGCAAAAATAACCCTCACTTTCTCTGCACAGACCAAGTGTGAGTGATCTAAGGTGTTTTTTTTCCTTTGAACATGGCTTCTGATTGGCAGCTCACTGGGGAAGCATTAGTCCATGCTGATTTTAGTTGCAGACTGTCAATAAGGCAGAAAAGTTGCATGATAAGAAAGCGAAGCGTTCCTAAACATTTAAGGATCTGTTTAATGATGAGGAAACTACATTTGATTAGTGTATTGAAGCAACTAAAAAGCTATTTTTATTGTTGCTCCCCTTAATAATTTGTGGAGTGTAGATTGTCATTTATTGACACCCATACATAAGCACTATCTCTGCTACATCAGAGTAAATGAGCCTGTCAAGCCCAGCATCCTTGTACTAATGGTGGTCAACACTGGAATTGTCTAAGGAGAAGACAGAACAGGACATCTATGGGGCAGGATATCCCACCATCTACTCTCTTCATACCGACACTTGGCTATCTTTGTGTTTAGGAAGTACTGTATCTTTTTGTAGCACTTTATTTAGCAGATTTTGAAGGGATAGAGAAGAGGAAACGTGGAAGATCATACAGCATAGACATGTATGGGGAAGAAAAAAAAGAAGTTTGGAGGGATTTATGAGAGTAAATATTTAAGGGACTAGTGATTTATACTACCAATGTAATCACGAGTCGGCATAGGCAACATATTCTATTCAGAGGGTATCCATTTTAATTTACAGAAAATCTGAAAATGAGCTTTTAAAGTACAGTTAATGTTGGACCTCATCCCTTTTTTCCACCAAATGAATATGAAAATATTGGGGGGAAAGCAATAGGGCCATATGGCTTCATATTCTGACACTACATATTCTTCCCCTTTAGAAGCTTGGTAAACAGAGAATCAACTATGTTTGCCAAAGCCCTTTGGTTAATGGACTCTCTGTTTAATTTGACTTAACTGGATTATTTTTTGTTTAATAGTCTGGCTTTTGACTTGGAAGTGTTTTAAAGACAAAAAGAAACAGAGAGCTTTCAAGGCGTACAACTACTGCCTCAGCCCAGTGCCCTCCAAATACCCCTCATGGGCCTCTAAATAGCAAAAAGAAAGCCATTACCCTGGGATTTACTTCCCTATTTGCTGTCACCCCAGGTTAAAAAGATCTCCGGGTCATACACCAATTAAAATTAACTTGCAGAACATTTAGGAGACAGTGGTTGCTAATTTAAATATTCATTTTACCATATAGAGAGAACATATCAAGGGAAGGAAGGTTCCCCCTGAGCATAAATTGCTTCTTTAACAATGTATTACATCTCCGGGTGGTAGTATTACTGCTAAGATTTCTGGTTGCATTGGAATATTCAGCTTCAGTGTCATTACAGTGATAGAATGCAGACTGTTCATGAATGTTAACATTTTTGCTTTGTTTCCTTTTGCTTTGGCATGTTGTATGAATATTTCCGGTCTCGTCTACAGCTACCAAGGGTAAGTGCCTCGGATTTGAACTTTTACCAAGACACTGCAGAGATAGTGACATTATTCCCAAGAGGAAGGTGTTCTTGAAAACATGGCATACTACAGAATACACAGAGGGCCCTGCACACATGCTAGTAGAAATCAAAATTCCAGAGAATGGCACTCTTAAAGTGCTTTGTAATTTAAAGTTTGCCCTCTAGGTGTCCATGAAATTTGAAGTACTTAAGTCAGTTTACTTCTCCGTAGATCTCCACTCTCCTTTTATCCCTCTGTGCTCTGTAAAGCTCTTGGGGGGAACATTAGTTGATTTAAGGGGGCCAGTAAGCATAACATAAATTATTCCAGCCCTCAAAAAGCTTTATATTATACCGTTTTGAGCAAATGATTCCCCTATACTATGTAGGTTTCTGCATCCTGTTTAAACAATGATGACGTACGTGACCGTGAGTGAAGATACCACTTTTGTTTAGCATTTTGGCATTCTTGCACATCTCATTAGGATAATATTGGTGCTACTCCCACAAATTTGAAAATTGGCTAGTTATTTTTAATTGGACCTTCCCTGCTTCATGCACAGGCTATAAAGAGACATACTGTACGTGCTTTGTGAAGGCTACAGGAGAAAAAAACACGGGACCAGAAGCAGCAATCCTGCGTTTTTAAAAAAAATATGTATAGTTATAGGATTGAAGCAGGGGATCTCGGGAGCTGAACTGTGTTAATTTCAGCTCGAGGGACCCCCTGCTTCTCGAGATTCTTGCCTCTGTAGCGGGTGCTGGTAGCAGCTCTAGCTGCTCTGTGTTGGGCTTTGGAATTGGCGGATTTAAAGCTCCTGCGTCACGCGAGCCAGTAGGAAGCTGTGATGTCATCCCTTGCGGCTGTCTATTGACCCATGTGACCAGGACATTTAAACCTGCAGAGCTGCTTCCGGCATCACCTACGGAGGTAAGTATCGCAGGCAGCAGGAGGTCTCTGGAGCTGAAATCAACACGGTTCATCTTTGTAGACCCCCCTGATTCCCACCTAGGGGTAGAAAAAACATTTTTGGGGGGCAGCATCTACTCCTTTAAGCTTTGCAGAGATTCGAAAGGATTGTTGAGTATTTTCTCTAGAAGGTACTCCCCTTGCTTACTTCAGTAAGCCTTCCGATTTTGATAAGAAATTTGCAGATAGGGGCAGTGCTTTACCGTACAATGCTGTGTGTCTGAGATTGCAGGGTGTCTAGTAGTGATGACAGATTGTAGAAATCATTGTTTGACCTCCGTAAGGCTGCGCTTATAGTGCCGGCGACAGCGATGCAAAGTCGCGGCAAAACAAATGCATTGCCGCCGTCGCGTGCGCTTATAGTAAGCACGGCGCGACGAATTGGTCACGATCGCCGGAAGTCATCTCTATTTGATTTTCCAGCGACCGTCGCCTGACTGTCGTGTCTCCGTCGCCGGCACTATAAGCGTAGCCTAAAGGTCTTCTGAAAGTACTTTCCTGTCGAGCACAGCAGGAGATAGAAAGTTTCTACTTGTTGAATAGCATCTCAACAAGTTGTTTTGTGTGGCCGTGAACTCCGATTTGACACTGGAACGGAACGCGTCAGTTTGTTGGGATGTGTAATTCTACTGCACATTACATGTTCTATTTTTGAATAATTGTGCTTGGGTAAGTTATTATTCACCGATCAGCAGTGCACCGCTTTTTTGCTATTACGTTAACTCCGATTTAGAGCTTTGACTATAAAAGCTGAACTGCATCTTATTGTGTTTTTTGTGTATAGCCTTCTGTGTTTGGCTATGCATCAAGTTGGCCAGTAAAGCCTGATCTATTTCTAAAGAGGACTCTTCATTTCCACTTTCTCCCTTTGTGATATCTTGAGACTGAGACGAGATAACAATTGCCGCCTTCCTAATAAATGAGTATTTTGTCTGCTTTCTGCTTCTTTCTGTTTTATTTAGATGTTCATCTAACCCCCCGATGAGTGAAACTAATAAGGGTAGCTTCAGAATACTCCAATCTTTTCCCTCCTCCTCTCCCCCTTTGTGGAATTAGCATATTTATGGACATTATAATTTTCCCTCTTTAGCTGATCTGATAGCAATGGGCTGCTCTTTAATTTGTTTCAATAAAAAGCCTGACAGGCTCAGAGCTGTTTCAGGCAGTTTGAAGGAAGTGATTCACACATTTGCATAACATGAATGTGCTGTTAATGGTCCTGCATTGGAGGAATTATTTCTTTTTCTTTTTTTCGCCTCCTTTTCATTAGTGTTTTATTCAGACCTGTCTTGCAGTGAAAGGTGTGTGCCGTCCTCCTTTCTGTAATTATCTCCTGATGATGTTGTGCGGAAACGCCAGCTGGAACCGGCTCCTCTTAATTCCTGTCAAAGTATAAAAATTAGATCCTTGCCTCTGAATGCAGAATTAACCTGTGGAGAGCCAATAATAGGGAATGCAGGAATGATTACAGTTCTTCTGTCCAATTTGCCTCATGCTCTGTTTATTAGTCAATCCTAGGGGAGGTTGATTAATCCCCACAGATAAATGTGTTGGAAATTTCTAGAGAAACCGAACCACAAACGTGACTTCCCCTGAGCTATGGCAAAGAAATCTGTGATAATACTGAGAGAAATACCTCCCAAAATAGGCGCAACCAGTGGACTTGTGCAAAAGGTGAACATGTCTTTCTACGTTTCAGCCCCTTTGTCAAGAATAAGGCCGTGATTATAATTGCGACGCCAAAACAAATGAATGTTTTCAATTGAGCGCACGCGAGCGACGCGTTCAAGCACGCAAATTTTGAGCAGGCATCTGAAGTTGATACTGCCGCACGACGGACGCGTCACATGAGCGACTCAGCCAATGAGGGCGAACCTCTCATGATGTCATGGCCACGCCTGCCGATACTGCCAGCCTGCAGTGCAGGTTTCGCATGTGCGTGACGTCTCGAGGTTGCGCGCACTCAGCCGGAGAAAGTATAATCGAGGCCTTAGTTGGCCCCCACATGGGCCTTTGTCAAGAACTTAGGATACATTTTTTTTTTTATGAAGCAGACATTTGTAGATAAGAGGACACCTGTTTAACATTTGTTGCAAATAAATGTATGTGCCATATTGCTACAGCTTTCCCATTGTCGGGCTTTTTCCTGCACTGTGCAAATTGTTGTAACAAGAAATAGAAGTCTGGCTACATCTTGCTTTCAACCCTTATCTATATATATATATAAAACTCAAAAGATGTTTGTCTGTGGGTTTGTGCTTGCTCTCATTGGCTGTCATTGGCTGTCAAGCTCTCCCATTGGCTGACTGCAGTGCGGGCCTTGGCTGTCATTGGCTCTCGAGGTCTCTGAGTGCAAGGCATTGTGACGTTATTAAAAACACAGAGAGAGAGGGGAGATACATATATTATATACACTCACAGAGAGAGGGGAGATACCCCGCTGTGAAGGGGGGGGGGAGAAATCGGAGATGTGAAGGGGGGGAACGGAGCTGTGACCGGCGTGGGACCGCAGCTGTGAAGGGGGAGACGGGGACCGGAGCTGTGACGGGAGGGGGGGAGGGGGGGTTGGGAACAGAGCTGCGAAGGTGTGAACGGGGGGGGGGTGGGCGGTATAGAGCTATGAACGTGGGGAGGGGGGGAAACGGAGTTGTGAACCGGGGGGGGGGGGGGTGAAACCGGAGCTGTGAAGGGAGGGGGGGCCGCATTCATGTACGGGGGGGACCGGATTGCTGTGAACAGGGGAGAAAGAGAGGGGGCAGAGAGGGGAAGGGGGAGAGAGAAGTGAATGGGGAGAGAGAGAGGGGGGAGCGGAGAGACAGGGGGAGCGGAGACAGAGGGGGAGCGGGAAAACTACATCACGGGCAACTCCGGGTATATCAGCTAGTATCTATATACTGTATACATAGAGAAATTTGACTCAACTTAGTCACTGTGACGGCAGTGCATGTGTGATACACACACATTGTGTTATTGGGGTGGGGGGGGGGGAATATGAGAAATAACATGTTTCAGGGTGAAATAGACGTCTTTAAATATTCACCCCCTTCAATCGTGACCGGAATGCGACGTAATGTAAACCAAATTACACTGTGTAATGTAAACTAAATCTATTAGGTTTTCGGAGTGCTTAACCTTCTGAGTCTAATTTTCCTAGGACAAGAAAATGATCTGTGTGCTTTTGCTATCATATACATTTCATTTCCCTCTCAAGGCATTGACTTGAGAAAGCAGTTGTTAAATTGCAGGTGAATTGTCATGACCAAACTATTTTGGATTATGAATGTTATAGCACAGCTTTTAGGACAGACAAAAAACAATGTTATGGGCAATATTTCAAATAAACTGAAAGCAATTAACCCGTTCCAAACCAGAAGAGCCTGAAGGACATTACTTTTTGATTTATATTGCTTGAATTATTGGTTATATTCTTGGGTGAACATAATATTTCGCCTTAAATAGCCCTGTCAAGTCTCACATAATTTGTGCTGTCTCAGTCTTAAGGCACCCCCAATCATAACACCGTGGATCACACCCCAAATGTCATTCACTCACCCCCCTACCTTCTGGTGTGTCAGACACTACTCCAGCTGGATCTGCTGCTCCATTTGTGTTTGAGGGGTCTCATGCAAATATCTCGCATACGTGAGGCCCATTTTCATGCTCTTTAGTCACGGACAGCCATGAACAAATTTATTTTGTCAAATATCATAATAATGTCTATTGTCTGTCTATAATAATAATAATAGCTTGTTCTTGTATATAGTTTTATGCAGCGCTTTACAGAAACATTTTGCAGGCAACGGTCCTTGCCCTGTGGAGCTTACAATCTTTGTTTTTGGTACCCGAGGCACAGGGAGATAAAGTGACTTTCCCAAGGTCACTAGGAGCCAACCCCAGGAATTGAACCAGGTTTCCCTGCTTCAAACTCCGTGCCAGTCAGTGTCTTTACTCACTGAGCCACTCCTCCCTCTATTGCTAGAGCATTATAGATATAACGATGCTCTATGGCTATAGCTTTTCTCCTTTGGGGGGTGAACTGAAATGTGTATGTAAAGACTACCTACAATTAGCAGTGCAACTATGGAAATATGTTACATTATAGATCTTTGCATCATGAATGTGGTGGCAAATATTTATTGAGATCTGATTATATATTGATATCTGATTATAAAAATAGCATGTGTTATTGAGGAAATCAAATTCTCTTCTGGTTTCTCCCCCTTCCCCTTGAATAGAAAAAAAAGAAAACACTTTCTGGTAAATGTTCTGTTTCACTTTTGTATGGCCTCAGGAGTAATAGGATATTTTCAGTCTTTCCATGGCTGAGTGGATTAATGCAACGCCCTTGCAAGACCGTGTAACTGCAAATTTCCAACAAGCCTAACTTTGGCACTCTGTTTACACGAGAAAATGAAAATCCGGCATCTGCATTTGTCATACTTGTGGGAAATGTTTGAGCAGCTTGAGAAGGTTCTAATTTTGGTCTACTTTAGCCGTAAAATGTTATAACCACCCTGGGGGGGCTGGAGCAAAAAAAGGAACCCTGATCAGATCGAGTGTGTTATTTTGGTTGCTTCTATACAAAATTAGAATTAGGAAGCAATGCATTTTCAACCAGTTTCTGGAAAATATTTTGGGATATTGGAAACTTGCCAGTAGATTTTAAGAGCTCATTATCACTTTTTTGTCGGTTTAAGAGACCTACATTTATGTATTCTGTTTATTACAAAAACTCTATTTTAGGACATACTTTTGTGTGGTTCCTGAGATGTTTTTGTGCTAGTTTTAAAGCATAAAAAAGCTACAGATATGGCTGCTTCTTGTGATGACGTTGCAACTTTCCATTGGCTTCTGAAGCGAGCCATGACCCTGCAGCGATTTGAGAACTGGGGATCCCCAAATGTCGTGGGACCATAGATCAGCTTCAGGAAAGCCCTCCGTTCAGGTAGTCTTAAAAAAACAAAGAACAAAAATGAATGAGCCCATGTCGAGACTAAGAATGGTACATCAAAGTAGCTGGTTAATACCATTAGTAGCACCAGTATGCAAACCAATGTACGGTATACCAACAGAAGGGGCATCACTAATAATTATTAAGAATTATTTTAACAGTCTTAATAACACAGGCACAAACCTTGCAAAATATGGGTTTATATAAATATCCCTCCCCATCCTCTCTAACTCCATTGCAAAGTTTCCAGCTATGGAGCAGTGTTAGAATTCTATATCTCTGTTCTAAATTTGTACAACATAGTGCAGATGCTGAATTAGTATGCAGTAGTGAGGTTAGATTGCTGTTACGAGGTGATAATTAGGTTGAAAGTACCTCAAGTAATGTGAGTAGGGAGAAGGGGAACTAAACAGTAATGTGTTCGTGATGGCATATGTGACCTCAAGGCACTTCTTCTAATCCAGTAATACCCAACAGTTTCAATCCTTCTATGTTTTGGATTTTGCCTTTGCTCTAGGGGCTAGCTGATGCCCCAATTCAGGGCAGGCAGCTGCATAAATGTCTAATCTTCTAAATGCTTCAGCTCGGCAGACTGAAGAAAACAATCTGTTTTTCTAGGACAAGTAGGCATAAGTTGTGGTTTCCCTCTGCCAACGTTTCCTCAGAGGAGACTGGAGTGGGCCAAACTCTTCAACATCTAAGTAACTTGAAGCACAGTCTGCTTACCTCTGAGGAGTATTTACTTAACGAAGATCTGCATTTCAAAGTCTTTTATCTGGTTGTGATGTGTGAAACCAGCAAAATAATTAGCCTGGAGTTAATGTTACTGATATACTGTAGTGTATGTAGTACATGCCCCCCTCTTGTAGACAGGTTGTCTCTTTGATAACTTCACAATCATTGAAGTTTCCTGGTACATAACAAGCTGGTGGTCCCGTATCTTGTGAATTAACCCTTTCAATTGCTGTTGTGTGTTGCTAACCGTCTTAGACTAAACTAAAGAGACCAGCCTTGCAGTAAAATATACGATGTATATAAACATTTTTTTAAATAGAAATACTTAAATCACTGGCCAAATAACACTTATTTTGGAGCTCTGAGCAATTTAGAAGACTGCGTGTTAGCAATAGGTTCAGGTACTCATGGGGGGGGGGGGGGGGAGTGAGAATTCATACTGTAGGTAAGGACTCCCCTGTTGGTTATTACCTTAGTTAAAAAGCTACCAAGTTTCTGGAAGGCTCAAACAGGACAGGTTTACGTACCTGTGTAAACAGGGACTGTTGGCAGCTTTAGCTATGAGGATGGATGGTACAGTACAAGTCCCACAAAAAACCTGCCCACCTCTGTTATACTTTATATGCATTCAGGGCTTGGGAAATGACTGTAACTGTTTAGAAAGAGACATGCTAAGTATCTCCACACAATATGTATTAATATCCCTTTACATTGGCCAGATGTGCCTCATTTCTAGTGATTACACTGATTTAAGACTGCCTTTCAGACTAGTGATATGCAAATATAATTTTTGCTATTGGAGAGCACCCTTAATCAGCAGTGCTGCCTTGGATGTTGCCTAGGCAACTTTAATGGTAGTAGTTTGACATTTGCTTTGCATTTAAATGCTAAGAAGTTGAAATGGCTACAAAAGACTGCACAAGTGCTCTTAAAGTGTGTGTTAAAAACTGTTGTGGCTGTTGTAAACCTCTTAGACTCCCATTAACTAGAGTAACACACATTTTGCATCTTGTCCTTGTAGTCGGTGAAAAAAAACCATGTTATTTTTAGGGTTATTTGTCTCAATGGTAATTGCAGAAAAGCTTAACTGCCATATTACTATCTATTTGGCAGAATATGCCAACTTGTCTCTTTGTATCAATTTTAACCTATTTCCACATTTTTAATTTTCGTATTATGTACATTCTCAAAGGATTCTTGCTGTTTTTCCCATGTTTTATCAAATTTGAGATGGGTATGTTCTGGGTTAGACCAGTCTTTTTCAACAGGGGTTCCTAGGAATACGTGGATTCCCCGAGCATCTCTAAAGGGTTCCCTACAATTTTCAGGTCATTTGAAAATTGTACCAAATACAGAATAATTTACAATGCATCTGATCTCAGACGCGCTAATAGAGAGGGTTGGGGTTCCTTATGTAGCCATGTGTAAAATTGGTGTACATATCTCTTTCTCATGCTGGCAGTAAACCTGGTAAGTATGCAGGATTGCCAGTAGTCATCATGGAGGTTTGCCCTTAAACCCTGGTGAGGTGTCATATGTCCCAAAGGAAGGGACAACATGCTTGGTGTCCACCCTTAGTGACATCATAGATGTGTCTGTTCCTAGGTGATATAAGACACAGCACTGCCTAAAGTTAGTTGAGTTCAGTTTCCTGTGTTGTGCTGCCTCTGTTCAGTGAGAGGCACGTGAAGGTCTGCAACAGTGTTGCAGTAGTCTCATGCTAGCTGTGAGTCTGTGCAGCTCTGAGCAGAGAGACAGAGAAGCTGTTGAATCTCCCTAAGGGGAGAGGTGGAAAGCAACTCCATTAGGAGAAGGAGGAACTTTCCAGATGGAGTGCAGCAAAGGAATGAGCAGCTAAGCTGATAGCTGTGAGGGGCAGCTGGCCCATACCACCATGCCAATAAAGAATGACCTTGTTCAAACATATCTTCGTGTGTGAGTCTGGGATTACTCTACCGAGGATGGCACCACAGAGGAGTTCCTCATCAGAATCATCCCCATGCGGACGCAGGGATCCTGATGAGGTGGAGGCGCTGCACTGGATATAGGTAGGACTCATGCACACTACCTCAGCTGCCTGTCTGGGCTGGCAATCCCCACACACCATCATGCGGGAGACTCAGGAGTCCTGTTGCCAACAGGTGCACCACCAGACACTACACTGTAATGGGGACTGGTTAGACCACAGGGGCCAATGTGAGATTGGGTGGGTCAGGCTAGGCCAGAAAATCCGTTACATTTGGAGGCACTGCTGAGAGACCTGTCAACAGGACAGGCTTTTTCTAGGCACACTGGGAAACAGGGAGAGTGTCTGCTGCCACTTTGTGCTGTGTTGGGACGGACCTAGGGGTAGTCAGGGGGCTGATGTAGTTTGTCAGTTTGCAGGGACGACCTAGGGGCCTGGAAGGAGTTGGGGGTTTGGAGCCGGGCTATAGCTGTCCTAGTCACCTTGAGGCAGTGCTAGTTGGTAGGATGCCTAAAGGGATAGCCTGTTAACGTGGTCAGGAATTCTGGAGAGGGTCTGCGCTAGGCTAGCCAACAGTAGGTAGACGCCCAAGTACTGCATGGAAGAGCCAGAGTACTCTAGCCCATTCCAGACCACTTACCGATGGAGCACAGACTGGGAGGAAGGAGATACAGCAGACACAGAGAGAGTGAGCCTAGCCTGAGGTAGTGCAAACACGAGTCCAGCCTACATTAGGTACACAAGGTGGTGCATCAAGGCAATCTTTATTGTACCGGTGTGGTAGCTGCCCCGCAGAGAGGAGCTCCATGTACAATAATTCTAAGTACAGTGAAAGAATGGCGACCGCTAGAATGGAGGATCCGCGCGGTGCGGAAGGTCCAAGATGGCGGACGGAGGCTAATGGAGAGAGCGCACATGGCGTGTGTGCGGGTGAAGAGCATGCTACGGAAATGACTTTCACGAGCCTGTTGTGGAGTGGTGCTAAGGCTGTGGCCGCGCCGTTCTGGTCCTGCCTAGGGCCGCGGAGTATTACTCCGGATGATAGCGAGGAGGACATTGTCGTAATGTGTGGGGAGAATGGTGAATTTGCTTGCCAGTGAGCGTACAACACACAAAAAGCTACCTCAGTTGCTAAAGAGATTGGCGATGCAAATCAAAATGGCGGCTCCAACTTCCCTGGGAGACCGCGTGGGCCAGTTGCAGAAAATTCTGCAAATGCGGGACTTGCAGAGAGTTGGCCAGGAGTGGCGCCAACAGGAAAACCCCGCCCTGATGAGGGGTATGGCGCGAAAGCTGCGGCCGCGCCTTCTTGGACTATGACCAGCTCAGCCCCAGTGCTGGGTCACCCGATAAATCTATGGGACCTCCCCCTAATCTCAACCAGGGGGAGTGATTTCCAATTATGCCCCGTGGTCATGAATCCAGCGGAGCAAGGAGCTGGTGAGCCGGCGGTGCTGTTACAGAAAGTAGTTCCTGCAAATGGTGCTGTATGCGGGAAAGACAAGGATTTTGCAAGCAAGGTGGCTGCAGGAAATTGGCCGGGATTGGCGCCAAATAAGGAGTTACGCTCAGGGGGTAGTGGCGCGAAATCGGAGGACGCGCTTCCCAGGACTGTGAAAAGTTCAGCCCCTGTGCCGGGGCATCCAATTAACTTGTGGGACCCTCCCCAAATATTCACCAGGGGGAGGGGTCTCTACCTCTGCCAAGCGAGGCCCGAGTTGTCTGAGGGAGGAGCTGGATGTGAGCTTCCTGTTCCTCAAGTGCGAGGAGCTGGTGAACAGGAGAGATCACTGCGCAAAGTGTCTCCCGTAACCAGCACTACAAAGAGCGAGATGGACATTGGGGTATATCCCTATTCATTGCCAGGAGGCTTCCTGGTAGTCAAGGCTGGGGACAAAGAGGCATTGCGGTGCCTGTGCATGCAGTGCAGGTTACCCGGCGGAGAAGCTAGCACAACAGCTAGGTGTCCCCAATGTGGCACCCACTACCTAGGGGCCATGCAGCCCTTCGTACCAGGGCAGACCGAGGAGGCGGGAGCGGACACAGCCATGCTGACGGCTGAAGCCCCGTGCGTGGTCCGGAAAGAACCTGTTGATCCCGGAGTATGGGGATCGCTCCTAATGATTGCAACGCAGCCTAGAGAGAAAGGGGCCTGCAACCGCGGTGAGAACCCGGGAACCTCACCGTCGGTCCCCTGCGGGAGTGCCACTCCCCGAGTCGGAGTTCGGCTCCTCGAAAGAGGAACAAGCGACCCTAATGACGGTGGTGATGCGCCTACCGGCGGACCACTACAGCGGTACTGGAAAAGAATAGGCACTCACCTGTGTCGCAGCGGAGCGGAGTCTCGAGGTGCCAAGATCGCCTGTGCGGAGACAACCGGAACGGAGAGCAGAACCATCATTTCCGGCGGCGGATGTCGTTCTGGAGGAAGAGGTTCCGATTGGGAGCCCAACGCAAGATGGCGCCGGCGAATCCCGCGAAATCCATGACATCATTTCCGGTGGGCACAGCGGAACCGGATGGAACAAGGACGCGAGTGAACCGGAGTGCCAGTCCGATGGTACCGGGCAAGGTAGCGAAAAGTTGCGGGTCGTAGCACCGCGTATGCCGGCAGTATTTCCCTATGCCCAACCCCCGGCCATAGTTAAAGCCCCTGCCCCTGTCACTCTTTACTGTGGGTTCTGATCGAGCCAAGGTTGGTCTGGGGAGTCACAGGGCAGCGCTGATGAACGGACTGGGGAGAACCTGGACTGGGGTGATTGCTTTACATCCGAGGAGAGATCGGGGAGGGAAGTGTTAACCTAAGTGAAGTCTCCTGGGGTGATTCCTACTGTAATCAAGCCTGTGGCTAACGGGGAAGTCAATCGTTATGGTATACACACTCATACCAGTGGGATGTCTGGGGATTTGGGTAAAGTTGCTCGTGTTGTGCCTATTGCCCGGGGAACACCCTATGTACCTCCAGTGTCGGCAAGAATTGCCAGGGATCGCCAAAAGCTGTTACTTTATTTCCACCATCCAAGGGAGGGAGAAATTGAGTTTGAGATGGGTTCCACTGATGAGGATAGGGGATATAGTACTGATGAGGAGGCAGCTGGCCCATATCACCATGCCAATAAAGAATGACCTTATTCAAACATATCTTCGTGTGTGAGTCTGGGATTACTCTACCGAGGATGGCACCACAGAGGAGTTCCTCATCAGAATCATCCCCATGCGGACGCAGGGATCCTGATGAGGTGGAGGCGCTGCACTGGATATAGGTGGGACTCATGCACACTACCTCAGCTGCCTGTCCGGGCTGGCAATCCCCACACACCATCATGCGGGAGACTCAGGAATCCTGTTGCCAACAGGTGCACCACCAGACACTACACTGTAATGGGGACTGGTTAGACCACAGGGGCCAATGTGAGATTGGGTGGGTCAGGCTAGGCCAGAAAATCCGTTACACTTAAAATGCATCTGATCTCAGACGCACTATTAGAGAGGGTTGGGGTTCCTTAAAATGCATCTGATCTCAGATACGCTACTAGAGAGGGTAAGGTTCCTTACAATGCACCTGATCTCAGACCCGCTATTAGAGAGGGTTGGGGTTACGCAAAATTTCACAATATAACTATAGGGTTCCTTTAACAAAAAAAGTTGAAAACAACTGGGTTAGACGATGGACTTCAAAAAGTTGTGGTTCTGTATTTGATTTGAGGAGAGCATAAAGCTTTCGGCCTCATTTTCATATTTTCTATATTTATGTTCTTAAAAACATTTGGCACTTAAATAGATTCATAAAACATTTTTTTTCTTTGAACAAGAAGTAAAAGTACTCTATCCTTTTTGAACTGTCATTCTCTAATAACTTTTTTCATTTTAAGAGCATCTAGAAAGTGAAGTATTGTATAATGTTAAATATTTTAAGACTGCCTCGATATTTCTCCTGCATTCTTTTTCTGTGTACTAGGGTAGAGGTGCGCAGTCTTTTCCCCTGCGCCTTCTGCCTTCTCTTCTCCCCTGCTCATGTTCCTCCCCCATAACCCCCCCCCCCCCCGCTCGGCTCCGGTGCCGCGTAGTCATGTGACGCCGCGTTGCCATGGCAAGGCAACGTCATTTGATGCTGGGTTGCCATGATGACGCGTCGCTGGAAGCCAGGGTAAGTTAGTTACAGAGGCCTTGCACAGTCCCCCGACTTTTCATTTAAATGCCTTGGGGGATCGTGTGGGGCCTCTGTAACTACCCCCTCCTCCCCCCCCCCCCCGCAAAAAAAAAAACCTTTTGCGCACCCCTGTACTGGGGTATTACTTCTATGGAGTTTCAAACAAAAGCAGAACTACATAAATGTACTTAATACCAAGGAAAGGTATGGGAATATAAGAGAACCGGGGATACAGTATGTTGATGTTTGTTTGTTTATTTGAACTGCATTCTGAGTTATCTGTACACAAATGAATGCTGGGTTGCTTGTGTCTGCTTTAAAATAATTCTCTATGAGAGAAGAGCTAGACTTAAAAGCATTTATAGTACACCCATAAGCTGTATAATGAATGCCAAATTCATACAAAAAAAGCATAAGAAGTGTCAAGGGAACACAAGTAGTCTGGAAGTGGTATGAAAAGGAATATTGCATTAGATCAGAGAAAGCTCAGGGGTTTTATTATGCGAAGTCTGTCTGCTTTAAGCTTCCCCGCATAAAGATAGTTTCGGTCAGTCTGCATATATATGTTCCATATGTAGCTGTCCTTTTAGCCTGGAGAGTTGTAGTTTTATTTTTTAATCAGCTTTCCATATTAACGCCGTAGCCTTGCTGATCTTTGCACTGTTAAGAGACATTATAATATACACCTACCTGCTCCTAAGCTTTTTCTGTCTTTTATGAAGGTACAATCATACTTGCTTATCCCCTTCTTCCTTCTTACAATTATTCCTCTTTCAACCTATTCAGCTTCTTTGCACTAGGCATTGAAAACTATTTAACTCAGCCATATTTTTCCCTTAGCAGCACTCCATGGAGTTGCTGCTTTTAACTTCAGTACTATAGTACTTTATTTCAAAGTTTTAATATCTTTTTTTTTTTCTCTCCCTCTTTTCTCTTGTCTAGAGGGTAAACGAAACCCAGACTCTCTCTTTTCCTCTTTCATTTTCATTTTTCTCTTTCATTCACTCTTTCATTTAAATTAGAAGCAAAATGAAATGTCAGCCTCACCCTAATTTTTCTTTCCGTTTCATGCTGCTGATCCAACTTCGACCAGATTTTCTTTCAATTAGTCCATCAAACCAATGGTGACAGTTCAATTATTTAAATGTTGAGTGCCTATTTTTAATATCACTTAAGAAAAAAAAGGTAAGAGCGTTGGAACGACCAGCTCCTAAGAGGGACAAAAGCGTGTACCTTTTGACATTTAACAGCAGTTTCCAGAGTGACTCTCGGAATGTCATTCCACCGTTAATCAGCACAAGGTGACACATTGAATATGGATGGGCTGAGTTTTCAAAGGTTCTTCATTACAAGCCATTATATCGATGTTCCGATGCAGCCCCATTGACATGAGTTTCAGATTTTGTTCTACCATAGGGAATTTTCTACCTTTTTTCTGTTCCTTTTTACTTATTAATTCTACTCCATGTTCTCTTTTATGTGTCTCTTCTGTTTACTTGTCATAGAAAAATTAATATTTGTGTTTGTTTTTACATAAATACATACAGAATAATAGACCTTGGCGCCGGAAAATAATACAGGCTTTCTTCCCAACCCCCTCCTCCACCCCCCTCCCCTCCCTCTCTCTTGACAATCAGAAGATAAGAGAGGAAAGAAGTTTTGAATCAGAGACCGGGGAACAGTAAAGCTATCATCTTCTAGATCTAAAGAAATTGGTCTTAGGAAAGAAAGTTGAAAGGGTTGAACTTCCTCAACTATGAGATCTAACTAATGCCTTGATGATAGCTGAGTTACATTTGTCTTTAAAGTAGGGGGAAGTGCTCTTAGTACTGTAAAGGCTGGTTGCATACACAGGAGTTGCAGCATTGTGAAAGTACAGTACTCACATATTTTTAAATTGCATTTTAAAACCGTACAGCTATATTTTAAATGAATACAGTAGCTCTTCAGATCAAGGTATACTTGCTACATGCTACTGTTGTTAATAGTTTGGTAGTGGCTCTTGTCTAATAGAGAAAGTAACTGCAACGTTTTTGGGACGAGTGCTGAGTTTTAATGCATTTCTTCTAAGCACTCAATGGCGTCTCTCTGTGGACTTGCGAATAAGATCAATGAACAAATAAGTGTGTACCTCCAGGTCATTAATATACTATCCCCAAACAGTCTGTGCATGGTTAAATGTCTATTTCACATTTAAGAGATGATAAAATATAAGTTATTGTTCGCGTTTTACCAAGTGAGTACATCTTATGTAAGTAAAACTATTGGAATATGGAAATGATTCTGTGCCAGAGAGACCTTCACTGTAATTGTATGTCTTTATTTATATAGCGCCAAAAGTGTACTCGGCACCTCACAAAGAATACAGTACAGGGAATTATAATACAATAATTGCAGCAGAATCGGACAATAAGAAAGGAAATCCCTGCCCCGTAGAGCTTACAATCTAAGGTTTGAGCGGAACTTACAGAGACAACAGGTCAAGGAATAAGTGCTGTCGATGTGTTGCAGACCCTCTGGTCTTCACAGGGTTAATGTTACAAGCAATATCAGTTTGGCAGCCACTATTCCCCCCCCCCCCCCCTTTCTCCTTTTGATCTACTTCATCCTTAGAGGCTTCCAACCTCTGGCACATTTCACAAGACATGGTACTTCATCTCGGCACATCCTCATTACTCGTCCTGGGAATGCAGAGACCCAAAACAGCAGCTCAACTGGAAATAAATGAAATTGAAAAAGAAGTCAAAGGAAGCAAGTAGAACAGATGTGATGCCTGCTCCAGTTCCCCATAGATGGCTATCTCACACACTCTGGTATCCGGTATTACCAGGCCACACCTGTTCTTTTTTGGGATTGGTTTTGTCACTTATCAAAAACCCACCTGAGGACATTGGTACTCACAGGGTGTAAAATGATGCCCCCCCCTTTTTAAAGTACTATTACTATATGGTTCACACTCTATGGGGCATATTCTAGTAGCTGCATGTTTGTCCCTGCAAAATCGCACAGTTTGACATGGTCATAAGTCATGGAATAAAATTTGACAACTAGCCATATTCCGTATTGCAGATCGCATTGTTTAAACTGCGTCTATAAAAAGTGATAAACCGCACGGTTAAACGGCCAATCCACCCGGATTGTGCTTGCTTTTGATATAGAATGACGTGCAGGTGGTGCGCACCTCCATCCAGGAGGGGGGGGGGGGGGCGGGGAGAGGGGGCAGTAGAGCGCTTCCAGCATCTGGTTTTCAATGGTAGAGCTGCTGCCCAAAATAGAAGAGGTTGTGGGTTCTGATCCTGTTGGGCCTGACACTAGTACCTCCTTTATCACAAAGTGCCTTAGATTTTTCAGTATCGGTCTTACTGAAATATTTTATGGGGTGTGGGGTGCGGCAAGTGACGAATTTAAAAATCCGCCGCTCATAGGCACGTATCTTGGTGCCGCCCGGGCCGCAGCCTCCTGCAGCACCACCACCATCCTCCTTCAGCGTTGCAGTGTCAAATGCCATGGCAAAGTGACACCATGTGAGTACACAGCATCATTTTAATGCTGTGATGCTGCAGGAGATGGTAAGAACTTTAGAGGCGCCACCTTGGCCTAATGGGTTTTACTCATTTAAATATACTTTGCTCATCTCTTTAGAATATCTTGCAGGTACCTTCAGCTGTGCTCCCTTTTAAGCACAGGTGTCTCTCCCCTATATTATTTGGATGGAGGTGTCTGATTCTGTCTGACTGGCTGACTCTGTCTGACTGGCTGACATATAGAGAGAGAGATACATGTGTATGTGTGCGCGCGCACTCCATAGCGTGATTCTGTATAAAAATAGTTTAAATAGTTAAAATCCAGCAACTCACAAACGCTGCTGGTATAAGCGCAAGACAGGACAGATCCAGATGCCATCAAATCAGGAAATGAGGGAGACCAGAGCCGGGAACACCACTCCTGGAAGAACCACTTCCGGATACAGGCCAAGGGACGCAACTGCCTATAGCTTCCTCTGGTATCTCTGCTTCACAGGTCAGGTTCCACAGCCCCTTACTTGAGCAATGTATAACAAGGTGAAGTGACTATGCGTGATGTGATTCAATACGATATGTGATTAGAATAGTGAATTTCTTTTTAATTAAGAAAAAAAACATGGAATGTTTATTAAATAGTGAATGAATTAGTGTGAATATTAAAGGAAGGGTAAAAAGAAAACACAGAGAGATCATACTACCCAAGGGGAAGCAGGCTCCTGGAAAACACTAGGGTACCATTACCAAGATGGTGATGCGAACAACAAGACTGGTAAAAACAACAAAACCAGTATGACCAGATTAGAGGCATATAAGATCTAGGAGATGAAACAGTCCTACATTGTATAAGTGTAGTTGTATCTAGGCACTCATTAATCCCCCAGGCGAGAGTTCCCAATGTATAAATCCAATACGTTTCTCTCGTACAGAGTCGCCTGAATCTGTCACCCCCCCAAAAGAGATGGGGGGACATGCTCAAGTCCCATAATGGTGAGTGAGGCAGTGTCCTTGTTGTGTTTGATGTTCCCATTTATAACATTACGCCGATGTACCAAGAATGTGGTGCTGAGAGAACGAATCGTACGGCCCACATACTGTGTTCCACATGAACATAATATCATGTAAACCACATATGAGGACAGACGGTTGACTGAAAACAATGACACAAAGGAATCCGATATAATTAGATGTTTACAGGTCCGGCAACAACCCCTAACAGAATTGCCACAAGATGAACCACTGGAGGAATGACCGGCCTTTGTTTTCAGTCTACTAGGTGCTACCATAGTCTTGATGTTTCTGGCTTTCCTATAAAATACTGAGACTGCTGGAGGCATCATTGGACCCAGTATAGGGTCACTCAATAATATATTCCAATGTTTCTTGAGGACCACCTTGATGGAGGGAGCTGCCTGGTTGTATTGAGTAATGAATCTGGGAAAGTCCCTCGCCTGTCTAGATCCCTGTCCAGTAGTGTTAGATAGATGTTTAGTTTTGAATTTGTCTAATAGAAATTGTCTATCTGCTAACCTCGCCTAATCAAAGGCCCTAGAGACTCTACCCTATCGTAGCCCGTGTCTACAAACTTTTGAACCAGCATCTTGTTCAAGAAAGTCCTTTTCCGAAGTACAGTTTATTCTAATTCTGAAAAACTGGCTTCTAGGTGCAGTATATTCTCCAACTACTTGAGGTGGTGGTTGCTAGAGGCATGAACTGTTGACTGTTACATTCTTGAAATGAGTTCTAGTATGTACCCTAGAATCTCCTGTTAGAACAAAAAGTTCAAGATCAAGGAATGTTATATATGTAGAATAAATCATGGAAGTGAACCTGAGTCCCATATCATTATCACTAAAAGAGGGCACAATCCCAGATAGTTCTTCAACCTCAACATCCCGGATCAAAATGATATCAATGAAACGGCCATAGAACACCAGGCCAGCCCACAGCCTAGCATTACCCCACACATGAAGGTCTTCCCACAACCCCATATAGAGGTTAGCATAGCTGGGGGTGAACCCAGTGCCCATGGCCATTCCACAAATCTGTAAATAAAATTACCCTTCAAAAAGAAAATAGTTATGTTGTAAAATAAACAAGATGCTGGATAACAAAAAAAATCCCTCTGTGTTAGAAGTAATGACCTGTCTCGATCCAGAAAATATTGGACTGCATTTAGACCTTTCTGATGGTCTATGCAGGCATAGAACGACGAAACGTCGCAGGCAGCCCATAGATAAGAATTCTTCCAATATATCCCTGAGATGGAGTCTATGACATGCAGCGTGTCTCTCAGATAGGACCTCAGTCTGATGATGTGGCTGTAGAAAATGATCTACATATTTAGACATTTAGACAATGGGTCTACCTGGAGGGTTCATTAAACATTTATGTACCTTGGGGAGGGGATAAAACATGGGGATTCTAGGGTGCTCCAAATAGAGATATAGGAACTCGGGCTTAGTGATCACTCCCATCTCTCTGGCATGTAGAAAATGTCCACAATACAATATTTGAAAATCATTGGTGGGATCATAGTTTAGTATTTGATAGGATGCACTATCTTGAAGCAGTCTAGTTGCCTCGTGAATATAGGTATCCCTATCCTGGACCATAATAACCCCCCCTTATTAGCCTGCCTGATGATGTGATCTAGATCTTTAAATTCCTTTAGGGCCACCAATTCATCTCCTGATAAATTATTCCTATTGCCAGGAGCTTTGGAACAAAGATTTTTCAGATCCTATAGTACCAGTGTATAAAAGGTGTCAATGAAGCCACCCGATGACTGGTACGGAAAATACAGGGATTTAGATCCAAATGGTGAATGTATGATCTCTAAAGTAGAGACTTCCTGGGACGAATGAACTGAGAATTGAGACTGCATGGGAGAACTTTATGTAGACGCGAAACCAACAGATGGGGCCAGAGCCAATAAAGAACCTTGATTAAAAAATTGTGACTCCATAGGACCAGAGATCGCTTGTATGCCCTACATGGGATCTGACTCCAACAGCAGGGAAGTGAGTCCCTGGATACAAGTTTCCTCTTGTGTATTAAATTGAGGATTGGGCTGTTCCCTTAAGTCTCTTAATGAAAAGTGCCTCCTCAAAGTGATCTTGCGAATAAATCGATTGAGATCTATAAATCGAACCTCTGGTTTACTAGTAGGTGAAAATGAAAGGCCCTAGCTTGTAGGGAGATGTGACATGAGGAGAGTACATGAGAAGATAAGTTAAAGATACCGAATTCTTGTGGTTCACGCCTCAGTAATTCGTTCCTCTTTCTTTGGGCACACACAATTTAAAACTACTAAATTAGATCGCTCTTGCCCCGTCTCGCCCCCTCTCCCTCCTCCCTCTCTCGCCTCCCCGACCACCCCCGCCGCCTCCCCTCCAACCTCACCTACATGAGGTGGCGTAAAAAGTGTTTGTGTGCTGCGCACGTGCATTTTAAGTGAAAATTCTTTGTGTTTTGCAACTATTTTGTAGCAGAAATTGTATTTGTGAAATTGTGTTTTGATTTTTAATTAAAAACATCACTTTCAGTGCTGAAAAGCAAAGAAGATTGATTTAGAACGTGCATGCGCGGCACACACCCTCTGTTTTTCCTATTTGTACTTCTATATGTATAGTAATTGTGAATTCCTCGTGTGTGTGTGTGTGTGTGTGTGTGTGTCGGCAGCTACTGCGCAGGCGTGTCTGTGTGTACACCTGTGTGTGTGTCTCTCTCTCTGTCTGTGCGTTGCGCCTGTGGTGCGTGTGCACCACGCCTAATGCCATAATGGCCTCTTCTGCCAGCAGTGACGTCACTTCCGGGACTGCACTTCCGTCACCAACAAGGCAATTTACTCCAATTTTCATTTGGTAGGTGCCAGCATGGAAGTTTCACTTCAAAAATCTGTTTAAAGCGGTTTAACCATTTGCACTTAATGGAATACTACAATTCAAGCGCGTTTCAGCCTTTTTGTTAATTTCTGTCCGATTTGCACCGCCGGAATAAAACTGCTTCTAAAAAATCCTTTTCTGCATAGTTTGGACATGCAAAAAAGCTTACAGAATACCAAAACCCTGCAAATCCGAACAGAAAGAGAAAGGGCTCTTACCACACGGATATGCACAACTCACAGCTACTACAATATGCTCCTATTGGCTGCTCTAGGTCACATGCCTTTCTACTATTGTAAAACCATGTAGGAGCATATTGATAAAAGGGGAGAGTGGTTTGGGGAAAGGGACGGGGGTAAGGGGAGCATGTGGGGCAGAAGCTGGTGAGGAGGGCAACATTTGGGGCCACACACTTGATCTACATTGGGGGGGCCTCCAAAGTTTACCAAAGCTCAGGGAAGTGCCCCCTCCAGCCAAAATAATTGCCAACCCCTGGTAATAGGTGTTGATCCTTATTGTTTGATTAGACAGTTGGAGAGTGTAGCAAAGCAAGAAACCACTTGTGAAAATGTCCTCTGAATGATAACTAGCTGATATAAAAGCTTTTAGGCAGTGATGTTTCACCTTATATATTAATTTTCACTGTGTTCTTACTGGAAAATGGTCTATGCAACCTTGCTTTATACATTCATAATGCAGCTTTTGTCCTACTGCTATCCCTTAATGCCCATGGTGTCCCTCTAAAATACCTCCTAGAAACCATTGTTGTGTGGATGGGTATTCCTGTTCCTGAGAAGTCTTTAGAGTGGGGAGGTTAGAATTATTTGGAGATGCTTAGTATGATTAGTATGATTAGTGAATCCCTTTCCGTCCAAATACAAAGGCCTTTATTCACTAAGTGGTGCAACACGGTAAGACCCTTTATGGACGATTTTAAGCAAATGGGCTGCGATGTGTCTTATGGCATAACACTGTTTAGTAAACATATCCTTAAATGCTATTTTAATATTAACATTAACCGCTATTTAGTTTGCACGTCTTGCACATGTAGCAGTGCTGGAGAGTCTCGGTTGCATGATATATTTACTATACAGGCATTTTGTTTACTGTCACTGGCTTGCTATTAGAGATAAAGGAAATGTTTTTAGAGAGATTCCATTTCAGTTTGTGCTAGAGGATTGGTCACAGGGTTAGAAGTGTTGGAGAAGTTGCTTTCCCTGACTGTATAAAACCCCAGGGCTGGGTTTCCATCTCATTAATGCTCTGTCGGGGAACTTGCCTTAACACACATAATTGCAGAAGGCATCATTCTAAATGTCAATTCACCCTCCATATCCCAATCACTCCACTGTAGAACTTATTTCTCCAGGGATTTCGAGTTTGGGTTCTCTGTTTATCCATGCCCAAGGTGGTATGTTATTCTTGTTTAACAGATCTAACCATGAGAGAGTTAACATTCTCATGTCCATGATCTTTGTTTGGTAGAGGAACATCCAAAAGGGGTTAGTATTACATTCAAAAGTGAGTTCTTGCATGGTTTTTGTAAATTATATTTCAAATTAAACCTGTTGCAATACTAAGGGGTATGGCTTCATGCTTCCAGCTGTGTGATACTACTGTTTGTATTATTCAATAATTCTGTATAATGGTAATAATCACAACTTTATTTCATATAGCGTTTTAATCCCAATGGGACAAAAAGAGCTTCACAATTGGAGTATAGCATGCGGTAGGCGGCACATAGAAATTTTACAGAAAGTCCCTACCCAGATGAGTTTATTGTATTGTATTGTATTGTATGTCTTTATTTATATAGCGCCATTAATGTACATAGCGCTTCACAGCAGTAATACATGTGGTAATCCAATAAATAACAGATAATATAAATAACAGATCATGGGAATAAGTGCTTTAGACATTAAGGAAGAGGAGTCCCTGCTCCGAGGAGCTTACAGTCTAATTGGTAGGTAGGGAGAACGTACAGAGACAGTAGGAGGGAGTTCTGGTAAGTGCGTCTGCAGGGGGCCAAGCTTTATGTGCCATGTGTTCAGAATAGCCACAGTGCTATTCATATGCTTCTTTAAGCAAGTGTGTCTTAAGGTGGGTCTTAAAGGTGGATAGAGAGGGTGCTAGTCGGGTACTGAGGGGAAGGGCATTCCAGAGGTGAGGGGCAGTCAATGAAAAAGGTTTAAGGCGGGAGAGGGCTTTAGATACAAAGGGGGTAGAAAGAAGACATCCTTGAGAAGAACGCAAGAGTCTGGATGGTGCATAACGAGAAATTAGGGCTGAGATGTAAGGAGGGGCAGAAGAGTGTAAAGCTTTAAAAGTGAGGAGAAGAATGGAGTGTGAGATGCGGGATTTGATCGGAAGCCAGGAGAGGGATTTCATGAGGGGAGATGCTGAGACAGATCTAGGAAAGAGTAGAGTGATTCTGGCAGCAGCGTTAAGGATAGATTGTAGGGGAGACAGGTGAGAGGCAGGAAGGCCGGACAGCAGGAGGTTACAGTAATCAAGACGGGAGAGAATGAGGGCCTGAGTTAGAGTTTTAGCAGTCGAGCAACAGAGGAAAGGGCGTATCTTAGTTATATTGCGGAGGAATTTATAATCTGTTCTTGTTGCCTGAGGCATAGGGAGATAAAGTGAGTTGCCCACGGTCACAAGGAGCTGACACCAGGAATTGAACAAGGTTGCCCTGATTCAAACTCTGTGTCATTGTTTTCAAAGTCGGTGTCTTTACTCAATGAGCCACTTTTTATGTTCATTTATCGCTGGTAATGTACAGTATTTAGCCCTGTACATAGTATCTAAAAAGCTTTATGCAGCAGGGCATCATTGTGCTTGATAAATATATTTTCTGTCAAGGGACATTAAGATAAAGCAAAATAGTGAACGAACATTGTCGCCAACCTTGCACTCCCAATATATTAATTGTCGCATTAAAGGCTAATCATCTGCCATAAAACGCTAATCTAAAAGACGACGACGATGATGAAAGGATTCTGTCTGACTTTGTCTGAATTGTACCTGTTGTGGCTTCTCACTCCAGAGCTGTAAACGCACTACCAACTACTGCCCCATAACACTCTCTAAACACCAACAAGAGAAACAACTCGGAAAAACAAAAAACAAATCAACATTGTAGATTGTTTTGGTGCTAGTTTAATGCCTATGTAGCACTGGATGAGTTACTGTAAGTTTTATATTTCCTGTAAGGAGGAGTAGCAGCTTGGTATCTGTACGTATATAAATATCCTCAATACAATAATACTGTGCAGCGCACTTCTTTTTAATTTTTTTGGCCCTGAACATGAAAACCTATTTCAGTTTACTGAAATACAAACAGCAATGTTCCCTCATGCAAAAGAGATTCCTGTATGCGCCTTATAAGAGTTTTGTGCATGTTGTTTTAATTTGTGCCGTATATACTGTAGGACATTTGTGAGTTTAACCAGGTATGTTTTAAACTTCTGCCTGTGGGATGAATATGTAAGTGCATTTCCATCTTGGTAGCTTACGCATGGCCTATCGCACGATTTCTGTTCAGAGCCCCTCCAGCTCTGCAGATGGGGAACTGTAATTGAAAACACATGTAGCGCAAATCACCTTTGTGAAAAACCTGCCTAAAAATTAATGTGTGTTGGGAGTGCCTACACTTATCTGCGTGGCTCTGTTCCACCTCCCTGCCATCCTTGGAACCATTTTTTGTTTGATTTTTGTTTTTCTCCAATCCTCACACGCCATTGAGTTGAGCTCTCCTGACCCCCACTGGGGTTAAAGCCGCTTTCAAACCGTCTGCAGGTTTGCCTCTCAGGCCCCAACTGAACTGAAACTGTTGTCCCTCTCCTGCTCAGCATGGCTGGTTTGGGTTAATCCAACCTGACAAGCATTCAGTGTTAGAAGTTCAGTAAGAAGTGACATGTTTAACTGTTTGTAGCTATAACACCGCTACTGCCTTCAGCTCATTGCTGGGAAAATCTTAAAACCTAATAACACATTTTCGACCATATTTAATATTAAGTGGAGTTTAAAGTGTTTAATCGCTTTTCAAATTTTAGGCCAAAAAGTGTGCATGTTCTCTTCTTGTTAGGGAACAAGGTATAACTACAAAAAAATACAGCTGTGGTTAAAAAGATGCTTTTAATTTGATTTCTAATTATTTAACTACCCCCCCCCCCCCTGTTTATTGTATTGCTTTGTATTACGCTTTTCTTTTTTTAATATACACTAGCTGATATACCCGGCGTTGCCCGGGAGTACATTTTCCCGCTCCCCCTCTGTCTCCGCTCCCCTCCCCCGTTCCTAGCTTTATTTGCCCCCCCCCTTCCCAGCTCGGTTCCCCCCCCCCCCCCCCCGTTAAGCTCCGTTCCCCCCCCCCCCCCCCCGGGACACTTTACATCAGTCTTTCCCCCCTGCACCAGACGGCACTCCCCCCCCCCCTGAACTCCCCCTGCACCCCACATCACTCTCCCCCGCTGCACCCCACATCACTCTCCCCCCCCTGTACCCCACATCACTCTCTCCCCCCCCCTGCACCCCACATCACTCTCCCCCCCCTGCGGCCCTCATCACTGTCCCTCCCCTGTCCCCTGCGCTTGTTTTCCCACCCCCCTCTCTCCGGCGCTGGGGTCACCCTGTCCCCGGCACTCCTTCCCCCCCTCCTCGCCCCCCCCCCCCCGGTCCCGCGGATGAGGAGGAGAAGGCGGCGCTCCGCAAATGTTCCTGACGCTTGTCCCCCCTCCCTCACCTCGGTCTCCGGCGCGCGTGACCGTTCACCCACCTCACCCTGGTCGGCGGCGGTCGGCGTCCCATCCCGCGGGGTGAGGAGGAGAACAACAGAGTGGCTGTGTGCGTGTGGGGCGGCTGTGAGCGGTGAGTGGTGTGGGCTTAGCGTTATTCTGTCCCGGTGCTTGTGTCCCCCCCCCCCCCCCTCACCTCGGTCCCCGGCACGAAGGGCCTGTGGGTAGGCCGTTAGTCAGAGGCTCCCCCGGCGCCACCCACCCCAAACACACCACCACAGCCCTCCTGCTGTGCTGGAGGCTGCACCGCTCGGGGGGAACCTGCGCACCCGCCCCCCGATTACGGCCGGAGCCCCCACCCGCCACGCGGGAGACACGCGCTCCCACCCGAGCACACTTACCCTGGTGCCAGAAAATATGGGAGTGAACCCAAAACAACTGATGCTGCCAAAGTCAAGTATAATAAAGTGTAGGGAAAAAACTCAATCCACTAAAAGTATGTAGCAATTCGCCATTTGGACACAATGAAATCTTCAAATTATAAGGATTAGACTCACCCAGGGCGGGGGGCCCGTTGTGCCGATAGTGACCGGGTGCAGGAAATGAAGTGTCCAGGGACACCTCACTCTTGAACCTCCTGAGGCCACTATAATCTGAGGTCATTTTAAAATTGTGCCAAATACAGGAGAATTTATAATCTGATCTGATCAAGAGTGTTGGTTTTTTTTTACAATGCATCTGATCTCAGACTCACTATTAGAGAGGGTTGGGGTTCCACAGATTTTCAGAATATAATTATAGGGTTCCTTAACCCCTAAAAAAGTTGCAACGCACTGAAATAAGGTGTTGTGTTAACCTTTCTGAGAAATATAACACATGTAGGCTTGAAGTGATGCGTTTTTTTTGTCTAATATATAAAGAATAATTTCAGGACCAGTTTGGTAGCTTCTTCAGCATACATTAAAAAGAGAAGCTGGAACATTTATACAAGAGAGACAATACATTGTGACATTAAATATGTTTGTGTTAGGCAATTTTATACAAATGGACTGTTTAAACAATGAGAAAATGGTTTAAGCAGAAAACCTAATGATGCTAAACGGGTTTGCACGGTTAACAAAATAATAAGACCATTTATGATCAAAGTTGTCAGACAATTCTTTTGTGTGGGGCTGTATTAAAACGCTATTTCATATTTGGTTGAGATAATTAATTTTCTCTGCTCTTCTGAAAAAGTGTGCACTGTGTAATTATATGGAGTATTTCTGTATGCTTTGCCATCAAGCAAAAAATAAACTAGCTTGTAATGTCCAGGCTGGCAGGGAGATTTTTTTTTTTTTTTAATGGTATTCTCAATACTTGTTAAGATGCTGCAAGTACATTTTCAGCTTGGTTCTCAAACACGAATCTAATACTATTCTGCTGTGTTTACTATAGTACTGTGGTGCGCTTCATTTGTAAAAGCGTATACTGTATGTGATCTTACATGCATACTGATTTGAGAAAATGTGTCTGAGTTTAGTTACAGTTTATAAAGAAAGCAGCAGTCAACACCTGCAATGTAGGGCACAAACACTGGTCATGTTCGTTTGAGATGTGCGTGAACATATGATGGATAACAGGGGCATTGTGGCAGGTTCTAAATGAAGTTCCAAAGTAATTGCAGACGTAGCTGTAAAGAAGTGAAATCTATTATATGAGGCTTCACAGCTTGCTGCGGATGAGATACTGTTGAAACAGCGGTTGTCCAGGTAGCACTGCAGCAGGAAGTGGTTTTGGACAGGAGGGTTTTGTCCAATCTTATTAAATGTTTCAGCGGCTGTTAAGACACTATCCCACCCACCTCTTCATTCCCCTTAGGAATTTGTTTGAGCATGGCTACTGCCTTTATCATCTTTATGTAGACCGTTTAAAGAATTTCTCCCTGCTAATCCAGTAACAATCCAAAGAACAAAATCCATACAATAATTTGGAGGCTTTTAACTGACTCATGAATCCCTGTTTTTGTTCCTGCAAATCAAAGTATACCTTTAGGTTCTGCTAGTAAAATCTGTTTGGTGTGTCCTGAACTCCAATTATTGTCAATAGAAAAGCAAAATAAACTAAATATACTTTGCAAAGTCTGTTCACACATTTTGGGTATTTTTAATACTGTTCGCAAATAGAAAAATACTTAGGGCCAAATGGTATAACATCTCTCGTAGATGGTCTTCTTTCGACGGGTTGGTATCGAGTATAAAGTCTCTCTACCATCATCAAGAAGGGACGGGATTCTAAGAATGTATTTTTCAATAGCGCAGACAGGGAATACATTAACATGCATATAACTAAAAAAGTGCAATGAATACTTGTGCCAAAGGGTTTACCACAGGGTTGGCCAACTCCAGCCCTCAAGGGCCACGGACAGGTCAGGGTTTTTAGGCTATCCCTGCTTCAGCATAAGTGGCTCAATGATTGAGCCACCAGTATCGAAGCAGATATATCCTTAAAACCTGACCCTTGGATGGACCTTGAGGACTGGAGTTGGCCACCCTTTGTTTACCATATACTAACATATGCGTACATGCTCAAATTCAAAGCCTGTTCCATTACCATTACAACAGAATATGGGATGCTCATATTGTGTTGTTGAGTCTCAGGATGGATTACAACACAAGTGACATACACATTCTGTCACAAGGACGCCCTGTATTGTTGTTTGATTTTTCATATTTCTGATGTTTTCATATTTCTTGACTGTCCTTGGCAACCAAGGTCCCATTTTCTATATTGAATCTTGTTTTGCTACATATTGAAAAGACCTTTTAATTAAGTTTGGGAATCTATTGTTCTCGATAGAACAGCCTTAAAAAATATGTTGTATTCCTTCCAATTTTCTGCAAATGTCAAACTTCAAGTGATTTTGTTGGCTGAGAAAACTTTGTGGTAACCTTAATACATTCTCCCAGCTGACAGCTGTGCTTGGTGTTCATCTCTGATCTCCTGATAGGGACTTGAAAGGTCACAAAGAGTAATTTTAATAGGGATTTCCCCCTTTGCTCGTCACATATCACTTTCAGCACTAATGATTGTCATGGGAGACCAGGCAGTTTACTCCTTTTTTAATCAGGATCATTCACTGAGCAAAACAAGGTAATGAAATAAATTGTAGGTTATTCGCACAAATTCGCTTATACACTATGATACACAAAATTCAGACGAAAAGACACACTTACTCTGGGTCTGGGGTAAAAAAAAACTAGACTCTCCTAGGTGCAGGGATCTCTAAATAAGAGTTTTATCCTGACCGGGACATAGCCCGGAATCTCCTGGTTCCCAAATCGGCATGAAGTTCCACATGCCACCCGCTCCCTTCTTCTGAGAACCTAGATTCTTGACTGCGAGCTACCACCGATCCTCTGGAACCGAAATCGGCATCAAATCCCAGCCGTGACCGCTACATTCGATTTTGAGAACTTGGTTGCAAAAGTCGGGAGTTACAATCTGTCAGGCAGGCTTTTCTGGCTTGAAATCGAAGCCGGTTGCTCGGCTATTCGTGCAAGACAACTTTGAAAAGCCTGTCTTTCTACTGGGAATGTCAATTCTCATTGGCTCAGACATTTCTTATAGTATTCTCTACTACTCCCGGGGAGTACATTTTATGGGGAACCGACAACTCCGGACCCCGACTACCTAGGCACATTGTGACCATGATTCCTCCGCAAAATCCCCCTTGAAACTCATCCCCTAGCAATCCTTGCTCGCTGACATGCCTGGAAAGATGAAAAAACAAAAAATAGTTTCATTGCGCAAAGTACATTTTAAACATGCAATGTTACTGGGCTCAAGAACTAACTCTTGAACCCTTAAACTCTGATCAGGGGTTACCAAAAACAGGCTTAACCTTTATTTGAGAGCCTGGTTACCCCCTACCGTCACAATGATATACTGGGGTGACTCCACAATAGCTGTGAACAATATCATTTGTTTAAATTCAGACAAATATTCCTCTGATTTCTATTAATTCTGCTATTATTATGACTGTTGGCTTATTTATAGGGCAATCCTTTCATACGACCGAAGTGGCGGTAAAATGTTTAAGGGTTTACATCTGGGTGGTTGATGCCCTTTCTCTCCCCCCCAAAAAAACACATCTATGTATCTTTAAATCCTTTTTATAGTTGTTTTGTACATATGGTGAGCCAAGACTTGGGAGGGTTTGATTTCCTCTGGCTACTCCCTTTTTATCTGACGGCACTTTGTGCTCAACAAGAGTTTGCACAGGTAGAGAAACCCACCCCCTCTGTTTTTGGTTTTCTAATAAGCAAACGGTGTGAAGGTGAAACTTGATTTGCCAAACATTCCCCTCATTCAGGGGCCACTGAGAAATGCCATGTGCAATTAATTTCCAGAGAAACAAAGCCAAGTTTATGGCCTCTGATTAGATTATTAAATAGTTTACACTAGGTTGTTTGTTGTCCTTTATAGCAGACTGAGGCTTAAAGATTAAATTTTGCTAAAAAATTTAATATTGGTAGAAAAAGGGCTTGGGGAGGAACAATGGAAAGTGTGTGGGAAAAGGTCGGTGAGAGGGGGATATATGTGTTTATGTATGTGTTTCAAGAGAGGAGTGAGCTATGAAGAGGTGGCTGGCAAGTGAGACAGGCAGGGTGTTGATGGGTGCCATCTATTTAGTAAAGGTTCATCCCCTTAAACTTCCCTGATCTTTTCTTATTCCTGCTGCCTGTAATAAAACAGCTTGCCAGAATAGAACGAGATAAAGCGTTAGTTCCAGTCTAATATGGTTGTTGCCATCACTTGGAAGAGCGACAAACAGATGAGACAAAGAAGTCTGGGAGAGGAAATCGTAGAAATCTGCTATATACTGTATGCACCATAGGGATAGATTCATCAAGCGGCAATAGCAGTTAGCGGACCTGATGTGCTGTTAACGCTCATTGACCTGAATTGGAGTTGAAGCCCAATGGAATACACTAAACCATACTGGCACCTGGTGAATCTGCCCCATAGCATTGCTTTCTGACTAGTGACCCTAAAAACTACAGATGTTTGTAATTTAAGCAGATTTGGGGTAGTTTTCGTTATTGGCCGTTTTTCATAGTAAACATTTTAGGTGAGATTGCACCTTCCAAATGAAATCTATGTGGAAGAATTTTATTTTTTTTCTTCATTTCTCTTCTGTGTATTTGTGGTTTTCATTTTAAGTCTTGTGTAGAAATGTATTTGGGGCACAGAGCAAATTATAGAGGGGTTGTAGTAGTGAACTGGATTTCAAGGGGAATTATTTACCTGTTTATCCTTATCAAATATCTGCCTCTATCATCAACTTTGCTCCTGTGTCATTATTGCATCCCTAAATCTTTTAGAATATTGCCCAAAGAGCTGTGATGTCTTGTATTAAGATATTGTTTTGTAGTGTGCGAGTCTAGCATAAATATTTTTCATATTGACCATAATATCCAACAAACCCCTAAGACTGTTGATTAAGTTAAATAGTTGGTGGTATTTCAGACCTCATTCGGAGTCGGGCTGTCGCATATGAATTTGCAAAGCAATTATAAAGCAACTATTAAGATGATAGGAAACATGTTACGTTGATAGACCAAATGAATACAGTTGCAAAACACATTTTTTGATTGGCAACTTCAAATAAATTGATCTGTGTTTTAAAAGTAAGATGTGAAATTCAAAAGAGAACACCCCCCCCCCCACCCCCAGTCTCTTATATTGGGTGTTAGATGTGTTGTGTGCTTGAATGAAATTCAGCTGGAAATGTCACATTAAAAACCATGGCCAGGCTGCACACAATTAGAATTCAGTAAGGCAATACTTGCTGGTAACTCAAAAGCTCAGCAGGCACTAGGAAATGCTTCAGAAATATGCACCAATAGAAGAATAGCATGAAATCTAGAGAAAATGAAATGGATGTCTTTAAAACATTCAAAAATTCATTTCCTATTTTTCTGTTTAAATTTGTTTTCTTTGCCTTTGCCATCTGGTTTTTCTAAGCTTTTTATTTCTCGTTTATTATATTCCTGCAGCACTGCAAAGTGCTTGCTATGCTTTCAGCACCTGGCAAAGTCCTCCTAATAGAACCTTTTATTGTGTGTACCATAACCATGATTATCTTCAAAATGTGACATTTCCACTGAATTTCAGTCCTGCAAACATCTAACGGATGCAAAAAGCAGTGAAGGACAAGTGGAAGTGTTTCATATGGAAGTGGTGTGAGCATCTTTCGCAATGTTTATGGGGGTCACCTCAACCCCTGAATTATTTCCTCTCCTTTTTTACTGTAGCTCATCTTTTATTCTGTCCATGCCAGTCCTGTACGACTGCGGCAGTTTCCAGTCCAAGGGCAGAGTTAGTGCCTTCTCAGCGAAGCAGCTTTGTCTTTTCAGATAAGGCCTCTAATGTGTGTTTCTGAGTTATTATTGTTATATTTCACGGTGAGCTGACTGAGACTTTGCAAGGACTGTCTGCAAGAAGCCATTCGTTTGTCTATTGCTTTGTCCTTTTCTTTGTAGGGGTCACTGTCTAATTGATGCACTCCTATGAGCTCAGCTGTTAGTACTGAAGTTAAAGATTGTTTTACGGTATGTGCAAATGGCAACGCTGTGGTTCTGTTCTTAGCCAGGCTAATTTGTAAGGTCATTATTCGGTATACAGTGGAACAACAAGTATAATAACATCCGAAATAAATATTGGATTATTAAATTAAAATGACACATGCTTAAAAGGGTGTGAGGGGTTTAAATCTGCAGCTCCTTAAAAGTTTAACATGTTACATTGTATAATGATGAGTATTGTACATCTTTAGTAAAGAAGTAGAATAAAAAAAATGGTTTGCACTGCATGCATGCCTAAATGATTGATTTTAAATGTTTCTTTCTTCACCTCTATTCTCTAATCCAAGCAAATAATAACCATATGGGTTTGAGAGGGGAGGAGGAGATTAAGGGGATTTTGACAGCTGATCGAATTTTTGGAGGATCTGTAGTAACAGACACCCATCAAATTTTAAGTAGAAGATGATATGTACTGCAAAAGAAAATTCACTTAAATGCACACTACCAATTAATAAAGTATAACTTTTAATACTATATACTTGAAACATATATTACCGAATAACTAGTGTAATAAACAATACAAATGAATTAAATAACGTAACGTATGCTCACCATGGCTGTTTGCACCTCTAAGACTTCAGTTTTAATTATACACTGGAGTATTTATACATGAGAGGTGATTCTTGGTGCATACGTTACGTTATTTAATTCATTTTTATTGTTTATTACACTAGTTCTTCGGTAATATATGTTTTAAGTATATAGTATTAAAAGTTATATTTTATTAATTGGTAGTGTGCATTTAAGTGAATTTTCTTTTGGAGTACAATCATTGTGTACCCTCACCTTTTTTCTGTTTCACTTCAGTTCACAGTTGCACCTACTTTCATTTACAATTAGCGATTGCAAATTACTATTTTTTCATATCACAAGTAGTATGGTTTAGTTGATCACTCCCTACCCTTCCTCCTTTGTTTTCTATGTAGCCAGGTCTCCCCTGCCTGTCAGCACCCTCCTCACCTAGCTGGCGATCGCGGGTGCCGCCGAGTCCAAGGGCGGCCCCGCCAGGCGATCACAGGGGTGAGGGCGGTCAGGCTCCGGCTCGGGGGTTGCCGGGGACGCGTGCGGCCGGTTGTCAAGGCCGCAATCGCGTCAAAGGGCTCCTGGCGCTCCCGAAGCCGGGCGGCGAGGGCGCTGCCATTTCGCAATAGCTCGCGCATGCGCAGTGATAGTCAGGCGCTGGGAAGACTCCAAACAGCTCGCGCATGCGCAGGGCAGCGCAAGGAGAGCCTGCGAAATCCTAACCTACCAGGGAAGGCTCTAGGCAGGGACTACGTGTCCCATGAGCCTCTGCGCGCCCCACGTGATGCCAGGGAGCCAATAGGGCTTAGGATCTCCCTGCAGGCAAGTGGATACATTTCGCGCGCTGAGCCCACGTTAGTTAGTTGGAGCTGGGAGCAGAAGGGGAAGGAAGGGTGCAGGGAGCGAGTGAAGCTCCTGCACCGCGTAAGGTCCCCCACAGCCCAGGTAGGCCCCAACTCTCCACCAGATTAGTGGGTAATTGCTAAGGGACGGCCCCAGATAGGGACCCTGCCCTTAGGGAGTGTGTGTGTGCTGTCTTGTCAGGGTCACGGCTGTCAGTGCTGTGAGGTCTGACAAGAAGGCACAGTGGTTGTGCAGCACGTTTGCTGTACGCACCCAGTAGGTTGTAGCGCGTGGCTGCGAGTGCTAGTTATCAGTTAGTCAGGACCGGGAAGAGCTAGGGGAACGGAGCAGGCCATTAACCCCTTAGGTCCCAGATAGGTCCTCACTCCCCAGTTTGTGGTGCTACAGGGACAGGCCCTAGGTTAGGGACCCTGTCACAGTAGCGCTAGAGTTAGATAGGGACACAGCGGACGCTGCGTTTCCCGTGAAGAGGTTCGGGCTCAAGTCGGGGCCCACAGAGACTATCTCCAGGGTGGGATCGCCCCTGGGGTCCGCGTGCAAGGAACCAGCTTGGGATCAAACGGAATCACCGAGCGACAGATCCTTTGCGAAGCCGTTGCTGATCCGAGCACTAGAGTGCTCGGGCAGGTACTATAAAGCCACAAGTGCACCAACTGGCCATTAGCTTTAATAGTGACTGCGCAGTCACCCATATTCTCTCTCTGCAAGAGTGCGGGACATTGGGTGGGGATCCTATGGACACGGGGTGGGATCATCCGGTGTTGGGGAAGCGTCCTGCGCGACGCCGTAGTCCGTGTCGCCTCTAGAGAGGGACACCCGTTATTCTATGTTGACAGTATTTGTGTTGTATGCTGTTCCCAAGTAAATGTATTCGTTATTATACATACAGTGTATGTGGTTATTTGTATGTGTCCTGCGAGGAACAATTCCCGCTCTGCTGGGAACCATCCCAGGTGGAGGCGCTGCACAGAGTACAGGGTTACTCTCAATATAATTGCCCCAGGTTCCCCGTGGCGGAAGCTCAGCCCTCCTGTGAGCCTAACAGGTAAAGCACCACACCTGGTAACACTGAGTTCCCCGCATCCACACTATATCTGCGATTGGGTGGAGTGGAATACCCGTTACATTTGGAGGCGCTGCTGAGATAGACCTGGGGTGCCCTGTTCCATTTTTTTTTTTCAAAATTGTCCAATTCATATTTTTCACCATGTCTGTAAAGTCTGGACACGAGGTCCTCACTTGGGCCTTGAGGAGGAATCTAAATCCCCGCCGTGTGGTGGTATTAGAAAGCCTTCCCGCCACTATATTGGAGACAGAGATCTATGAGCATATGCATAAAATCCCCGGGTGGCAGCACGCCATTATTTTAGATATAGATCCTTACTCCCCGTCCACGTGGAGATCGCTGCTTTTTGTGGTAACATTCTCAGGGGGTATATGCCTATCAGAGGCACCGTCCGCATTGCTTATGCCCGGGGGCCCCTCTGAGGGTTACCCTTTAGTATTCACTGACCCAGCGCCATGGCAACTTTCCCCAAGTGAACAGAGTACACGTGGTACCGCGCTCAAGGCACAGAATGACTTTGCAGAAAACTGTCCGGGAGTGGCGGGAAAACCTAAGCCCAACCCCGCCAATTGAGTGACTTAGTGCAGAACCAGAAACAATCCTTGAAAGAGTGAATCGCCCCTCCTTTACATTCCACCAGGGGGAACAAGCCCAGTGATCCCCAACCAGTAACTTCTGCTCACCATAAGGGAGATACCGGATGCTGTGAAATACCCCCTCTACAGATTGGAGTCTGGCGGGCAAAGGCCGGGGATGTGTCCGTTCTTTTGTGTCAGTGCTTACAAGAAGACCTTATTACGTCTGGTGGTATGGAGTATGATGTATTCAAGCGACTGATAGCACACAAGGTGGCATGGGTGAGCGAGGACGGGTGCATACGGTGTGTCTGTAACAGATATGATTGTCCCCTTTGTACATTGGACTGGGGAGACAGATGTGTTGACTGCGGGGCGCAGTACATGAAGCCTGTGCTGTTGCAGCCTGCAGAAGCAGCCGGGGAAGAAGCGGTCGACTTTAATACGGAGACGGTCCGTATAGCTAACCAATCTACCCCTCTCATAGAAATTTCGGAGGAATTGAGCATTCTACCCACAGTTCCAGACCCTCTCAAAGGGGACGTCCTAGCGGTAGAGCAGGAACTTCTGAGGGCGGAACCTGTGGAGAAAGAGGCGCCTGATGCCTCCACCCCAGTAGTCAACGCCGCTGCTAGCCCACCTACCTCCGAAGAAGAGGTTGTGGAGGGTCCGTGTGCCCTACTACGGCCAGTCCGGCCTAAGATGATGGTACCGTCGGTCCTAGGCTTGGGATCAGTACCTAACGAAGACAAGGGTGAGTTGATTGCCCCAGGTTTGTCGGGTGTGAGCCTCCAGGTGACCGCGGAGCACAATAGCTCCTTAAGTCTGGCCACCAGGGCGAATGGCTCCACTCGGCATCGCGTCTTGGCGGAGGTGTCTCCCTTAGAAGATAGCTGTCCAGTTGTGCGAGTGGACCAGTACCTACCGCCTATCGTCCAGGTGAAGAGAGTCGTCAGTCCCATCGTGGTGTCCAGTGAAGCACAGAGGGTACCTGACAGTGTTCCAGAGGAAGAGGAACCCATCGCAAGCCAGTGGAGTGGTGGGGAACCTCCTTACTCCCCACAGGCTCCGGTGGAAGTGGCAGTGAAAAAGGCCCCAACTAAAGTTCATGCGGAGCAGAAGAACGTAGCTGGACATCCGTGTGTCACTATAACTGAACAGAGTGTGAGCCCATGCGCGCCCACCCAAATGGTCCCAGGACTGGGATCCAACGCTCCCGAGTTTCCCGCAAGTAAGAGTACTGCCCCAGAAGTGCCGGGGGCAGGTCCCGAGACAGCCGAGGTGGGAACTGACAGCGTCCCCGAGGACCTGTTGGCCACCGTGAATCACCACAGTGGTAAGGTATCTACCCTTTACTCCCTGCCAGGTGAAACAGAGACTTTGAGGAGAGAGACATTGTCCATTGCTCGCTTCCCAGTGGAAGCCTCGCAAGTATGTAGGGCCAAAGACTGTGTGGAGAGGGATTCAGGGAAAGTTGCCTCCTTTATGACCAAAAAGGAGCGCTCCATTCACCATGTGGTGGACCGCGGGAAAGGTCCCAGCCTCCTGGCCTACCGCATCCATGCCGCGGATGGCCAGGTAAAGGCCTGGTTAAGAGACATTGTACTCTTCCTTCCACCAGGGGGAGGAATGAGTACGGAACCGGTGACAGTCACCCCTGAGCATGACTGTCAAGAGATTCACCCAAGGGAATCTCACGGACACAAAAGTGAGGTACCTCCACATGATCAGTTAGGGGCACCCCACAAATGGTCTCAGCTCACCTCAGTTATCCTATGTGATATGTCCTGTTTCAGTGATGTTATAGTCAACCTGCTAAGTGTACCGTTTATGCAATGCAATTTTTTATTGTGTAAACTTATGCTGTGTGATGTCGTTCCCCAAGCGGGGTCGTTGGGTTTTTCACCAGGGGGAGGATGTAGCCAGGTCTCCCCTGCCTGTCAGCACCCCCCTCACCTAGCTGGCGATCGCGGGTGCTGCCGAGTCCAAGGGCGGCCCCGCCAGACGATCACAGGGGTGAGGGCGGTCAGGCTCCGGCTCGGGGGTTGCCGGGGACGCGTGCGGCCGGTTGTCAAGGCCGCGATCGCGTCACAAGGCTCCCGGCGCTCTTGAAGCCGGGCGGCGAGTGCGCCGCCATTTCGCAATAGCTTGCGCATGCGCAGTGATAGTCAGGCGCCGGGAGCGTGAGGAGAGCCCACGAAACCCTAACCTACCAGGGAAGGCTCTAGGCAGGGACTACGGGTCCCATGAGCCTCTGCGCGCCCCACGTGATGCCAGGGAGCCAATAGGGCTTAGGATCTCCCTGCAGGCAAGTGGATACATTTCGCGCGCTGAGCCCACGTTAGTTAGTTGGAGCTGGGAGCAGAAGGGGAAGGAAGGGTGCAGGGAGCGAGTGAAGCTCCTGCACCGCGTAAGGTCCCCCACAGCCCAGGTAGGCCCCAACTCTCCACCAGATTAGTGGGTAATTGCTAAGGGACGGCCCCAGATAGGGACCCTGCCCTTAGGGAGTGTGTGTGTGCTGTCTTGTCAGGGTCACGGCTGTCAGTGCTGTGAGGTCTGACAAGAAGGCACAGTGGTTGTGCAGCACGTTTGCTGTACGCACCCAGTAGGTTGTAGCGCGTGGCTGCGAGTGCTAGTTATCAGTTAGTCAGGACCGGGAAGAGCTAGGGGAACGGAGCAGGCCATTAACCCCTTAGGTCCCAGATAGGTCCTCACTCCCCAGTTTGTGGTGCTACAGGGACAGGCCCTAGGTTAGGGACCCTGTCACAGTGCGCTAGAGTTAGATAGGGACACAGCGGACGCTGCGTTTCCCGTGAAGAGGTTCGGGCTCAAGTCGGGGCCCACAGAGACTATCTCCAGGGTGGGATCGCCCCTGGGGTCCGCGTGCAAGGAACCAGCTTGGGATCAGACGGAATCACCGAGCGACAGATCCTTTGCGAAGCCGTTGCTGATCTGAGCACTGGAGTGCTCGGGCAGGTACTTGAAAGTCACAAGTGCACCAGCTGGCCATTAGCTTTAATAGTGACTGCGCAGTCACCCATATTCTCTCTCTGCAAGAGTGCGGGACATTGGGTGGGGATCCTATGGACATGGGGTGGGATCATCCGGTGTTGGGGAAGCGTCCTGCGCGACGCCGTAATCCGTGTCGCCTCTAGAGAGGGACACCCGTTATTCTATGTTGACAGTATTTGTGTTGTATGCTGTTCCCAAGTAAATGTATTCGTTATTATACATACAGTGTATGTGGTTATTTGTATGTGTCCTGCGAGGAACAATTCCCGCTCTGCTGGGAACCATCGCAGGTGGAGGCGCTGCACCGAGTACAGGGTTACTCTCTATATAATTGCCCCAGGTTCCCCGTGGCGGAAGCTCAGCCCTCCTGTGAGCCTAACAGGTAAAGCACCACACCTGGTAACACTGAGTTCCCCGCACCCACACTATATCTGCGATTTGGTGGATGATTGGGTAGAAGATGATATAACTTCATAATGTATATGTAACCTCTTCACTGCCTGAATTGGCTGTAACAGTTGAGTGGAGGGAATGAAGTAGTGATGTAGCCATAGTCTTTTTGCAATTCATGGAAATATGAACACTGCATGATGGGGAGCATTTTTTATGCATCCAATCTGAAAACGGGTGTCCTCCTTTAAGACAATAGTAAAGCAGCCCAAACACTCCCGTGTGTGGTAATCCTTGGTGCTGTAATTGTCCAAGTTGAACACAGAGTTTAGATTTCATCAGTTTTTAAAGAAGTTGAGGGCTAGAACTAGGGCTATTGCAGCGACCGGTGATCCTTCCACTGTGCTGACCTATATTAAATCCAACTCCATGTGGAGGCATGTATGGATCACTTTGCCCTCCTGCCTGTGTTCTAATTTCCCTATTGCTTATCTTACTAATAACACATCTAAGGCTGAAGTAGCAAGTCTCTAATCACCATGCATGCGATGGAGAATCGCTCATTTCCATTTTAAATAATTAATAAAGGGGATTGTAATTTTTCTTTTTTTTTTTTTTGAAGGCATTCTCTACTATAACTTGCCAGCATTATCGTTCCCACATGTGCCAGAAAGCAACTGTAGGAAGTAGATTAACAAAGGGGAAACAAATCCTTGCTAAAGAATTAATACCAGCTTTGCTAATGCAACTTCTCATTAACCTTTGGTGAAAGAGTTGATACTTTACTGTGAAGTTCCTATTTTCTACAAGAAAAGATCATTATGTTTGGGACATTAGTGTCTGCAGGTTCCATCCTAATTTGTGTTTGAAGCATAGAAAAAGCAAATCCGAGAGCGAGTGCATAACCATATTTTCGACCACTTATATCTTACATTTGCATTACGCAGTGAATTATTTTCTTTATGCTAACTGAATGGTGAGTTAACAGGTTTCCCCCCCCCACCCCCCATCTCACCTAATGTGGTTGGTTAGTAAGTGTAAATGGATTGTAATAGTTGGAATCCTGTTTGTCATATTTGTTCCCCCTTACCGTATGTTAGAAAGACTTGAGTTGAGAAATGTACTCTGCATCAACACAGTGGATTTACTACAATAGTTCACAATGGAAAGGGTCTACTGTATTTCTAATAGAGCAATGTGGCACTTTGTAGCGTACCCATCTCAGACTCCTCTAAGAACAGAAGTACATGTCCCAGTTCTGTTTGTTTTTAAAGATCTGATCAATGATGTTTGTTCTATTCTCCTGGGCTGTAAAAACAAATACTACTTTTTTTCTCATGGAAATAGATTTTTCCAATGCCCCTTCATGAAATCTTTTCCATGAGGTATTTAAAAAGAGGGGTTTAGTTTCCTGATTATTTTTTTTTATTTTTTTGTGCGTATTGCTCCTTTAAAGGAATAGTTGGTTGCATTCAGCCTGGGTTTTGGCATTCGTCCTTTGATATCCGTTCTTATCTCTAAGCTGTTTAAATCCTTTTGTGTCATCCTGTCCCTTCCGTCTCTCTCTCCTATGAACAGATTACAGGCTGCAAAAGTGCAATGCTGCCTTTCTTTCACCGTGTAGATCTGTATCTTAAATTACATTTTTGCTTTTTTACCCTTCTTAGCTCTTACTTTTGTCACTCATTTCCAAAGCCGTGCTAGACATAAGATACGCGCACACACACAATTTACTCCCAGATAGGCCCGCCTATCCTCACTCTCCTTTGTCCACAATCCCCTCGTGGAACCAGCTAAACCCGCATCCCTGGGCATGTAGGCTGGTTAAGTGTATCACCTATTTTGGGCCTAGCATGCCCGGGGAACAAAGACAGCAAGCACAGATACATTGTACATGTAATACAAGCTCACATATACATTTACATAATATAATTTGTCCAGATAAGCCGCAATAGGATACATCAGATTTTCGGGGGGGAGGGTGTGTGCGCGGTGGTTACAGAGGCCCTGCGCTCTTCCCCCAGACATTTAAATCCTCTGTAAATCTCTCTCACCTGGTCTGAGCTGCCTCTTCGGTGACGTCATGATGTCATATGATGCCACGAGCTCAGAGCCGGTAAGGGAAGGGGCGGGAGCAGGGGGGAGAGCTGACTGGGGCGGCGCAAACAGAAAAGTTTGCGCACCCCTGGGATACATAGATACATATACAGTAAGGCCCCGGGTATACGGCGGGTTCCGTTCCAGGGGCCCGCCATATAGTGAAAATCGCCGGAAAGCGGATCCGACGATTTTCAGTTCTGTGCATGCACAGAACGGCGTTTTCGCCGTTCTCCGCATGCGCGACCTATGGCCTGCGCTCGCAGACACCGGATTGCGCATGCGCGCAGGGCGCAACCGTCCGTTCTGCGCATGCGCGACGGAGAATCAAAGATGGCGGCCCCCTTCTCGGTGCCGCTGTACTGGCGGATCGCCGAAAAGCGAAGCGCCGAGAAGCGGGGCCCTGCTGTACATTATATATGTATATTGTATATGTATCTATGTATCCCAGGGGTGCGCAAACTTTTCTGTGTGTGCCCCCCCAGTTCAGTCAGATATATAGATACACACACACACACACACACACACACACACACACACACACACACACACACACACACACACACTGTCAGGATCTGGGCTAAGCCACGCCCCTCGGACACGTCACACACCGTCATGGCGGAAGCGCGCAGAGCACCGTCCTCACGAACACGCCGCACTGCAGGGAGACGGCTCTTTGGAGGGGCGGTCTCTACACTCTGCTCCCGTGATGCAACCTCAGGGGACAGCCCCAACGGTAACACGGGCGCCGCATTCCACATGCACGCCGCATTCCACATGCACGCCGCATTCCACATGCACGCCGCATTCCACATGCACGCCGCATTCCACATGCACGCCGCATTGCACATGCACGCTGCGCTGTAAACAACATAAACCTCAGCTGCTGCTCACCTGATACCGTTACCTTTCCACATATCAACACACAACCTATGTGTAATCCCTCCCTCTGGCTACCTTCCTTTTGACCCTCATTCCTTTTTAGGCTCAGTCAGACTTATGGCTACTGGCTGAGCATAAACCCCTGTTTCGTATCCGTGCTTGCTGCTTTCTGTTCCTTACTGTTACTGTGCCTTGTCTGACCTTCGTTGTGACCCCTGCTCGTACCTGGTCTTCTCTCTCTGTGCCCCTGGACCTCAGCTTGCTTCTGGACTCCCGCTCTCTCCTCGACTACGGATTACGACTACTCTCTCCTCTCCAACCCCTGACTACGGCAAGTACCACGACTTACCCGAACTCTCCCACCCTTACCTGGCTACACGACCCTGACTCTGCAATCCAGACCTGGTCTCTTGGTTGTAGGGCGGTGGTTATATTCATCCCCACCTCAGCCCCGCGGTATAGTCCCAATTGTGGTGAGCACACGTTACAATATGCTCAGCCCAACAAACATGGACCCCGCTGAGGTGGGTCGAGGATTGTATGAACACGACGGTATGTTCAAGCAAGTGGAGAATTTTGTGGCACAAAATGACCAGTGAATGGAATTGCTCCAACGCTCAGTACAAACCATTAGTGACCAGATCAAAGGCCTCTCTTCTCCTACTGCTCCACAAGCAGCTGCTGCTCCTGCTCCCATCCCTTTGACCCCGGCTTCGGAGCCTCGGTTACCTACCCCTAATCGTTATGGAGGTGATCCCTTGGGCTGTCGGGGATTTCTGAATCAATGTTTCATCCATTTTGAACTTTTATCATCCTGCTTCCCTTCTCAACGTTCTAAGGTGGCATACATCGTGTCACTATTGGCAGACGACGCTCTTTTATGGGCCTCACCTTTCTGGGAGCAAACACCGGATCTGACCTGCGACATTAACTACTTCATCAGGTAGTTCCGGAGAGTCTTCGATACCCCAGGCGCAAGGTAACCGCTGCGTCATCTCTCTTAAATATTTTGCAGGGTAACCGTTCTGTGGCCCGCTACGCGGTCGAATTTCGCACCATCGCCGCCGAGATCAGCTGGAATGACGAAGCCTTGACTGCAGCATTCTGGCAAGGGTTGTCCGAGGGCCTCAAGCATGAATTGGCTGCTCAAGAGCGTCACGCTGGATTAGAGGATCTCGTGACCCTATGCTTACGCATGGACCAACGACTTAGAGAGAAGGATTGAGAGAGGGAGACGCCAACGAGGTATGCTATCATTCCTTACTCGTCCTGCATGAGCTATGGATCCTTCGCCTCCGGTCGTAGAGGAGCCTATGCAGTTGGAAGGTAACCACTTATCAGCTGGCGAAAAACAGCGCAGACGTCGCGCGGGCCTATGTCTGTATTGTGGTGATACTGGACACATGGTTGTCGTCTGCCCACTAAAGTCGGGAAACACCAAAGCCCAGTGACAGCCAGGAGGATCATGCTGGGAACCTTATCTTCATCTCCTCCCAAACTCTCTGCCAGGATTTTCGTTCCCATCGTCCTATTTGGAGACACCTTCAGAACCACAACACAGGCCTTTCTAGATTCCGGGTCAGGCGGGAACTTCATCAACCAGGGGTTCGCAGAGAGGAACAAGATACCCCTAATATACAAAGATCGCCCCGTAGGGCTCGAAGCTATAGACAGTCGCCCACTGCAACCCGCCTTTATATCTTTGCAAAACGTACCAATATCCTTACAAGTCGGCGAGGACCATTCTGAGAGGATACAACTGGACGCCATCCATATGCCGTCAGTAGACGTCATTCTGGGTCTACCTTAGCTCCAGTTACACAATCCCCGTATTGTTTGGACGGAGTCCCTACCCTTTTCCTGGAGTCCTCAATGTCAAGATAAGTGTCTGATTCCTTTCAAAGGTCTAGCGGGGGTATCGCTACCGGAGCAGGTTAAAGCGTAACTACCATAGATTTACAAGGAATTTTGGGACGTCTTCGACAAGGCTCAAGCCGAGGAACTCCCACCTAATCGATCCTTTACCAACTATGGTTTCTAGCCTTCAGCTCCCCCCACCACAGTTTCCAGATCTGGGGATCCTGCTGCTGAAAACAGGATTCAATACCTCCAGAACTCCTGAGAGAAAATACAAGGAAGCCTTAGAAACGCCGTCTCTATACAGAAAAGACAAGCGGACAGTCATCGCTGTGAGACTTCCACACCTGGACAAAAGGTCTGGCTGTCAACTAAGAAAATCCGCCTGAAGGTACCCTCTCCCAAGTTGGCACCGAGGTTCATCACGAAAATGGGTCAACCCTGTCGCATATAGGTTGAGACTACCGCTGACTATGAAAATTCCCTCTGTGTTACACATGTCTCTCTTGAAACCCTTCATTCAAGATCCCTACTCACCGATTCGAGACTCACCTCCTCAACCTATCTTGATGGAGGGTCAACAAAAGTTCGAGGTCCAGGCTATTCTCTATTCCAGAATCTCAAGGGTAAGACTTCAGTATCTTGTACATTGGAAAGGTTTCGGTCATGAGGAACGAGAGTGGATTTCCCGGGAACAAGTACACGCCTCAAGGCTAATCCAGGCCTTCCACCGCAAATATCCCTCGAGGTCTCCCCTGAAGTGGGGGGTACTGTCAGGATCGGGGCTAAGCCACGCCCCTCGGAAACATAACGCACCGTCATGACGGACGCATGCAGAGCGCCGCGGGGTCACGTGAGGTCAGGTTGCTATGGAAACGTGACCCACGGCGTCATTTGACACCAAAGACGAGATGGAGGGTGCATCTTGGTAAGGAGAGCAGGCAGGGGTGCGCAGGGGGAAAAGTCTGAGTTAGAGGAAATAACTACCTAGGAAACAAAGTTCTTTAAACCGACTTCTTTGCTTTTATAACTGGCGAGGCTCTTTTGTGGTGGTGTGTGGAAGACTGGCCACCCTTTCTGATAATTATCGATGTACAGTACTAGACTTGGATGTGAAAAGCAGATTTATTACACCCACTCTCGCCAGCGATTTGAATGCAGTAATAGAGAAGCCCTTGTGCCATCAGGAAGGAGCTGCCTGAAGCGCATTTTGAGACACCGTATTGGGGGCAAGTAGTTGTGCACACCACTTAAGTTGCATTTGTGTACAGGCATACCCCGCATTAACGTACACAATGGAACCGGAGCATGTATGTAAAGCGAAAATGTACTTAAAGTGAAGCACTACCTTTTTTCCACTTATCAATGCATGTACCGTACTGCAATCGTCATATACGTGCAGAACTGATGTAAACGCATTTGTAACAGGCTCTATAGTCTCCCCGCTTGCGCACAGCTTCGGTACAGGTAGGGAGCCGGTATTGCTGTTCAGTACGTGCTGACAGGCGCATGCGTGAGCTGCCGTTTGCCTATTGGGCGATATGTACTTACTTGCGAATGTACTTCAAGTGAGTGTCCTTAAACCGGGATATGCATGTATTCCTACTTGGTTATTAATGGTACGGAGGTGCAGCACATCAACTGTTGCTTCACTTTTGAAGTTTGTCTGAGTGTCGACTTACATGGCACTTGGCGCCAAATAGCCTTTTGATATATTTCTTGTGGTGAAGAAAAAATGGAACTATAACCCGAATTTATGTAACCTTTTTGTACACGCAACTTTATGTTCATGTAACATGTTGCTTTAAACAGTCGCCTCTAAGGCCGGTCCATGGTCGGCGAGACCGCACGGAAGAGGGGGAGCGCACAGCGCGATCACAATGCCTTAAGGCAATGATCACGACCATGCACCGGCATGCGCCAGCGCGGTGGGGCGCTTGGTGCACAAAGAATCGGTTGAATTTGATTCTGCGACGGCCAGGTCACGTGAGCGATTTGCCCAATGTGGGTGAACCAGCTCCGTGATGTCACGGCCACGCCGCCGACACGCCGATTCCGTCACATCTATCCAGGGCAGAAATCGTTGCAGCTAAAACGTGGGTGACGTCACGTGCATAGTAGCGCGCGCTCACCATGGACCCAGCCTAATAGTTTTGTTAAAGCAGTCATTTTTCCAATCGATCCTCGGCGCATCCCAGGCACACGCAACGTAAAGAATAATCAAAAGAGCTATTTTGGGACTTTGCATTTTATCCCACGTCCTTGTTAAAGCTGCAGTTCAGTCTTTTTGTTCTTTTTTTTTTTTAATTTATATTTTTACTTCAATAGTTTCATGTGTGCAATCTCTAATTACCTAAAGAACTGTATAGCTGCAGGTCAATTCGTTCTCCATGTATTGATAGGCGAAATTTGGTTACATAATTAGAGCTGGCATATGTTTTTATTGGCTTCTGTCAGTCAGTGGACGCTCATGAATATTCATGAGCACTCCTGCACTGACATGTGCTAGAGGGAGGGCAGGGCTGACAAAGGGGTGTGCCAGGGCTTGTGACAGGACATGAAGGGGCAGTGCCTTAGCAAATGGCTGTTAAAATAGAATACAAGAAAATTGGTCTTTCAAAGTTGTTTTTTTAAAAACAGAAAATGCTAAAAGTATTTTTTCTTACTACAGAACTGATTTATTAAAAAAAACACACATGCAGATTATTGACTGAACTGCAGCTTTAAGTGTGACATTTTTCTGTTTTAGAGAAATATTGATCTGAAAATATATTCGCGTGGAAGCCATTTAAAAAAAAATATATTTTTCATTTTGTTTTAAAGCCGCTTAGATCACTTCAGTTCTCTTAACTTTGGACATTGATTTCTTGTAATGTCTGGGAACCTAAGGAAAGCAGAACATTACATGGATATTTTGAAACGATTGACAGAAGTGGTAGAAAATGTGAGTGTATTCATTTGATTGTACTTTCAGTTTGGTAAGTTGGAATTAGTAAACATTCAGGCATTTATTTGACATATAGTTGTAATATAGTGGTTATCCCTCCCACACTGCCTGAATGGGAGTTCCTTGAGAATAATGTTAGGAAGCATAGATTATTGTGTACGTGTGAGATTGGGTAGTACTACTTAATCTGTTTTTCTACAGGGGTTCTTATGAACCCTTCGGTTCCCCCCAAGCATCTCTAAAGGGTTCCCTGCAATTTTCAGATAATGTAATGAAGAATTTACAATTCATCTGATCTCTGACACTCTATTAAGAGAGGGTTGGGGTTCCTTAAAATGCATATGATCTCACTCGCTATTAGAGAGGGTTGAGATTCTGCAGAATTTCACAATATAATTATAGGGTACCTTAACCCCCCAAAAAAACACTTCTACACACGGAACAAGAAAAAATATTCTTTAACATCTACATATTTACATCAACTGTCCACAAGGTGGTGCTCTTTGATCAGGATTGAACATGTTTATTTTTTTTAATTGGATAGGTATTCTTACAAAGATTATATACATACAGTTTCAGTAATTTTGATGATATTAGTGAGGGTGTCATATACTAAGGATAGATCTCTCAAAATATTTTCAGATTATTTTCAGAAAATAGTATGGTTGTTAATATTTAAGGTTTCATAAAGCTGAATTTAACAAAGACCGATCAGAATATTGAAAAACGTGGAGAGATGTATGTATATCTTTAAATATATAGCGTCATCCAGGTACATAGCACTTCACATCAGTAATACACAGGAAATAATATTAGAACGCATAGTGGGAATAAGCGGTTCATACATGAAAGTAACATTAGGAAAGGGATCCCCTGCACCCAAGAGCTTACAATCTAAGTGTGGCTGAGATAACATAACAGTGGCGTGAGTGCATTGATCTGCCATGTAACACACAAAAAAATAATAAAACACTGATATGCAGGTATTGTAGCAAAATGAAAATGTTTACTTTAGTATGCTGAACATTATTTGGGAACCGTTAGCTTAGGGGAGGAGGAGGAGGGCGGGAGGAGGGGGGGGGGGGGGGGCTTAGTAGCTGCATTGGGCCAGAAAGAGTTTGACTTCTTCTCTGATGATCATTCATTTCAATGTACTTAAAGGAGAGTTCCTTGTGGATATAGTTGTAAACAAGCTTTTAAAACATCAAAGGACTTTCAGATATGAAAGACTTCTGAGGTTTTGAAAGCTAGTGTACAATTACATCTTTGAAGTTCTTTAGAGCAAGGACTTCGCTTACCTATTGTACCAGTTTGTATTAATGTAATCTTTTGTTCTACCTTACCGTGTATTTTGTATGTTATCTGCTGCACTGCAGAGTATGTTGGGCCCTTGTAAATAAATGCTGGAAATAATCGTTAAAATGTAATACACCCTGGAACAGCCCAGCATGTGGCTGGCACAAATGTTTCTGGCCCAAAAGATCTCTCAGGTCACTAAACATAGTGAAATGTAATTAGTTTTCATAGATTCCAAGACTAAAACTGCCCAAATTCTGGATGAGTCAACCGAGACAGTTTTTTGTGAGCCAGTAGTATATTGCAGATAAAAGTAGGGGAATGCTCTAAAAATATAATCTGTGATACTTTCATTTACAGTACAGGAAACATAGCTTTGGTGGATTAACGAGCATTATTATTATTATTTTTTTGCAGTCTACAGTCCTGTATGGGCTTTTCTACAGACCTCTGCAAACTGGGACTATCCCAGGTAAATCAGGATATTTATTAACTTCAGCCAAGACATAATTAACTTCAATCTCTCCCTCTGACAGGACATGTTTAAAGCATTAGTGTAACTTTCCCCCAAGTACAGTACTCTGCATTCTGTATGTTGAGGGGGACTGTTGCTGATCGTGGGTCAGAGATACAGCTGTTCAAACGCTCAGGGCCTGGAACTATATGCTATGAGTCGCCATTTTTTTCACTATGGGAGGCTTGTTGTATTATAGCTAGGCAGTATATACTCTCTATACTGAGCTCAACAAAATCATATTTTTAGAGGCTATATCTCTTAATTCCAGTAATTGCATGGCATAGGAGCACCACTGTTTGGATGGTTGCTAGTGACCCGAGTATGTAGGTAGTTATCTGTATACACATGAAGAAACATTCTAAATTATATGTCAACTTTGTTCTTGATTTCTCCTTTGTAGTAGTGAGAGTGGCACCATTGATTTGACATGGGAAGGATCAGAACGATTTCTGTTTAGTTTGTATTTTTCGGTAATTCCCCCAAGTCCTACTCGTTTTGTAAAAGCAAAAACATGTCCTCTTCTCCAAGTGCTACAATTTGAAACACTTGGTGGACACGAAGGAAGGCGGCAGGTTTGTGGTGGTCCAGAAGTACATACTTTGTGGCATTAGCTTGGGCTTCGTTTCCATATCTGTTTTCTGATACACTTTCATGTATCTTTCAGCACGGTCTTTAAAAATATTTAGGTACTGTACGTCTCATCACGGTCACTAAGCCCAGGTAACCGCTCAGTATGCGATTGGTTTATTCAGTCGTATTAATTTCTTCAGCAAATTTGGAAGTTCAGTGAGCGTGATCTCTTCCAAAAAGCTGATTGTTCCTCTCTGATTAAAATGTTTCCTTCACCCCTGCAGGCTGCTAGAATGCCTGACAGTTAGAGGGGTGAAGCCAGACACTGCTTACCGAGATTGCTATCTCTGCTCGTTACAATCTCTGCTTACAATCAGTTTTAATTAATTGGGCTCTCATTTAGCTGCAGGCTGGGCACTTTTCTCTGATTAGAAACCGGAAAAAAGAGCAGACAGTTGGGGGAAGCGAGGGTGCAGTAAGTCATTATCTCTCTCCTTTTTATCTTAGTCTTATATAGCATATTTTAAACAAGATTCCAATGCCCTAAACCATGGCTCAAAAATTCTTGCAAATGATGGCGAAGTATAGTGTACTGAACATTCCCTCCCCCCCCCGCCCCCCCCATGATATAGCTCGGTTGTGTGCCCAGAATTGCATAAGTATTTTTCTGTTTCTTCCCACCTTGAGTTTATCATCTAATTTCTGGTGCCCAAAACACAGGGACATAACCTTATATAGAGTGACCATAGCACTATTCTATTCCTTCTCCCTGTATATTAGATTCAAAAAAGAAATAGTCATTAATTTAATGTTTCTAATAAGGGCTGTAATATACCGCATGCGGCCGCGTATTCCTATGCGAACGCGCGTGCACGTGCCGCATGCTTTTCCTGTATATAGTGCCGGGAGCTGCAGGTAATGTGTATGTGTGTGTATGTATGTGTGAGTATATGTGTGTGCATTGGTTGTGTGAGTGAAAGTAAGTCCTAGATAAGTTTTTTTTTTTTTTTTTAAAGAAAATAAACTTTAATAAATATTTTATTTTTTTTACTTCTGCAATTATTTACACCCCCCTCCCCCACATCTACACACACATACACACACATACACACACATACACACACATACACACACATACACACACACACACACACACATACACATACACACACATACACACACATACACACATATCCACACATACACACATATCCACACACACATATCCAAACACACACATATCCAAACACACACATCCACACACACACACATCCACACACACACACACACACATCCACACACACATCCACACACACATCCATACAAACACACATCCATACACATCCACACAAACACACATCCATAACACATCCACACAAACACACATCCATACACATCCATACACATCCATACAAACACACATCCATACACATCCGTACAAACACACGTCAATACACATCCATACAAACACACATCCATACAAACACACATCCATACAAACACACATCCATACACATCCATACAAACACACATCCATACACATCCATACAAACACACATCCATACACATCCATACAAACACACATCCATACACATCCATACAAACACACATCCATACAAACACACATCCATACACATCCATACACATCCATACAAACACACATCCATACACATCCATACACATAAACATCCATACACATCCATACAAACACACATCCATACACATCCATACAAACACACATCCATACACATCCATACAAACACACATCCATACACATCCATACACATAAACATCCATACACATCCATACACAAACATCCATGCATACATACATTTGAGCGCAGGCAGCGGCGCGAAAAGATGATTTTCCTCATCTTCGCCGCTGTCTGTCGGCTCCCCGCTCCCTGCCGTGCGCGTGCGCGGCCCTTCTATAGAAAGGCTGACTGACGTCAGCCAACTAAAAATCCGCGCACGCGCCCGGCACTATGGAACGTGCCTTAATCATAATAGGCATGAGGGCTAAAAACAATTGATGGTCCCTCTGGTTTGTAGAGTCTAAAAAAAGAGTAATTCGTTTATTGAATTTGATGTGCTCAAGCCTCTTAAACAGGAGGGCAAAGCTCTTCAGACATCAGTTTGAAAACGTTCAGTGTATTTATATCAAACGAACAGAAGGGAAGTAAATTTAAAAAACAGCAGTGAGGCAATTTCGGTTTATATTCATTTTTATTAAATAAATAAAAAAAGTAGACAAAGGCACAAAGTAGTTTTTTTTACAACACTGAAATTCCTAAGACCTGAGTCTAAACCCCTTCTCTACCCCCACTCCACTCATACCCTCGAAAGATTATGGGGAACAATGATGGCATATTCATGATTTTGGGGGCGTTCAGCTTGACTGAAGATATTTGTCTTTGCTTTGACGCTATGTCCATGGTCCTATAATTTCAACAACCATAACTAAATCTTGCAGATTTCAGTAAGGCTTAATTAACTAGGGCAGGTAAATGAGGGCGAACAATATACTGGAGATAGAGATGGGGGGGGGGGGGGGGGTTGGGGGGCTGTACTAAGAAGGTGTGTTTATCGGGAGCAGAGGGAGGACTAGGATACATTAGTTAGCCATTTGAACATATTATTAGAGCAGGGGTGGCCAACTCCAGTCCTCAAGAGCCACCAGCCAGGTGTTATCAGTGGCCCAGTCATTCTGATGACCGTTGAGGACTGGAGTTGGCCACCCCTGCATTAGAGTATGAGATGGAGCAATGTCGGTTTGTTATGACATGAAGTCCTGATCAAGATGGGAGTCGTTACTGAAACTTTGACATGTACAAGTAAAATATATTTGGCACTTTGTAATCAAAATAACTCTTGTTCCCTGTGACTGTTACATTGTCTACATTGGGACTTTATTAGAAGGAAAACCTTTTTCATCAATTATATTTAAAAAAAAATTATATTAATTTCTTTTAGATAATGTCTAAGGTATTTGCACGATTTTCACATTAATTGTTCGTATTTTGTTTTTACTGTGTAATCCTCTGCAGGCTCCACTTTATAATATGCACATGAAAATATCCTATGGTTATTGCCAATGGGAGTAGCCATTTTAAAATGCCAAACAATAAGCCCTTGACCCCTTAGGCACCGTAACTTTACGATGGTGGAAGTCCAGCAGCACCGAGTGCCACTTTAGGGATTGCGTCCATGTGATCGCTTCGGTAGCGAATTCGTGGTTGTGGCTAGCCCGTTGATTTACTGAAATGTTGTACCATCTATTTCCATTTCAATGAACTCCATCTTACCATAGAAAATGAGCAAAAAACCTACCTCTGTCATAAGGGCACTTTAAAGGTTAATATACCGCTACTTAAATTATTTTAGGTATAATCTGTTGCTTACTTTCTTTTGAACATGGTGTACAATTGCAAACAAGATACAGCAAGGTTGAGGTGGACTAAACTGATAAAGTCCTTGAGAGACAGTGCATGCATGTCTGTCAGATATCATACAACTAATTCATTTAGCAAATGCCAGGAATTGATCTCTTAATGGGCGTTTCTGAAGCTGGGCATGGGTGGACAGGCGGCTTGGTGCAGCAGAAATCTTAAGCTTTAGGGCGGCCTCTGATAAATGAATCCCATAATCCTTGTCTGCAGCCTAATCGCTGTATGATGTGATATAGGGATAAATGGAGCAGATTTGGGCACCTGTAAAGACTTGTACACACACAGATATTCTGTCCAAAAAAAAGAGGAAGAAGCTATCACTGCTTAATTTCATGTGTATACCCAGAGCATGGCGTTTTCAATTGGATTAAATAAGAACTTGATATTTATTCTACTGTAATATTACTGCATGTGTTTGAATGTTAGTTGTAAGAATTAGAGCTTTTATGCAGTACATACATATAACCACAAGATGGCATGTTTGCTTTAGTTTTTGATTTACACAACTGTTTTTAGAGGGTTTTGGTATATTAGTTAGAACACTTTTATTAATTTTTAAAGTTGGCTAAAAACAATTGACCCAAATCTCTTAACTTTGAAATGTACACTACAAACATTCGGAAACTTTTTCTAAGACATTACCTTGAGTGGAAAACCCCCTAACTGCTGCAAGTCTCTGAAGGATACATGACGATCATTTAATGATAGCAGAAGTAGGGCCAAATTTATTCTGCCATAAGTCACCTTCCAGTACTGGAAGATACCTTACAGCCTATTGACTGTAACAGGCTGTAAATTGCCTTGCAGAGCTGGACTGTGTTTTATGGCAGAAGACTATGTAGCAAATATTGGCCTTTGTGTCTTCATAGTTTTACTAAAGTAAATCTACTGGTTTACTTTACTGATTTGATGTGCTAATAACACATCAGATGCATCCTTCTAAAAACTAAGATTAGTATATGCACAGTCTGCACTGGATCAAAAAAAAAAAAAGAAGCATTGTGAAGTGTGCAAAATCAGATCTCAATTAATGAAGGGAAGTAGCCACCATGAATTTTATCTCCTAGAAAAATGAATAAATGTTGACGATATTTTTACAAAGGTTTATTTCTGTAGTACAACATGTGAACTGATAAATACTCTTGCTAGTGATTTCAGAAACTATTCATAAAGCTTAGTCTGCCATTCTGCTTTCTTAACACCAGATGGCGCAGGGATACCAGTAATGGCTTTACATCGCCTGCATCCCCACCCTAAAGATGATTCAACAGTGATGAAAACAATGTATTTAATTATAGATTTAACCCATGTCTCTGTTAGGCTGACGTAGGCATTTTTTAATAGGATCTGAGTGTGTTTAATGTAAAGCACACTCCATAAAGCGTTGTTCTTCGTATAATCTGTCTTTGTTCTCAGGCACAGCATTAACTCTTCCCTGACTGCCGGCTTTCTGCGTCACACACTGTTCCTTTGCTTTGAGACGACAAACTTTTGTTACAATCAGTCCTCCGTTTAGGGCGATTATCTGATATTAATCAAACTCCTGCAGTTTTTACCCAAGCTTTAAAACTGAGGAATGATGGCATCAATAACTCCCCTGCCGCGTTGTGCTGTTTGATTAGAAACCTGTGTGTTGGGAAGAGCAGGGGGTGAAGACTGACACTGATCAACATTGCTCAGCGTGTTTCTGAGCACTGCTCATAGTCCAGCTGTGAGACTGTAATTGAGGGATAATGAAACCAAGACCTCCTGTGCACACACAATTCTGTAAAGCTACATACAGAGCGCGATGTATGAAGCATGCCCTTGTTTGTGCTTGTGTTTGGATTTGTGAAGGGGTTAACAGGTGACTTTTCTGGTCTAAGAATGGCCCTTCTGATTATGTATATATCATAGTAAATTGCTTGACTGACCAAACACATACCAGGAGAATATACACAGAATCTTTCACACATACGTACCATGTGCAGCACTGTGAGAGTATCTTACATCATATTCATGTTTGGAATTAAAATACAGGACAAGATTAACGCACACATCCCATATCTGTAAACGCCAAGTGTATTAAGATTATTTTATAACATTATTATTCTATGCAACAATGAAACACTAAGTGTGTGTCTGTGTCTGTGTCTGTGTCTGTGTCTGTTTGTGTCTGTGTGTGTCTGTGTCAAAAATAGATCCAGCACTCATGGAGACTTTCATTCAAGAGATATTTAATGTGGTGATCGACATTTCAGTCTTGACAAAGGTCCCAATGGGACTGAAACGCCAATCACCACATTCAATATTTATTAAAAGAAAGTCTCAAGAATGCTGGATCTATTTCTGAATTGATGCCCATCCTTTCACATCTGTGGCACCTGGGTTGGTTATTGCATAGAGTGCCTTACTTCACCGATATCCTCTCTCTCGCAATAAGAGAAAAGAAGTCACCGCTCATCTTCGTGGGGTGCCAGTATCTTAGTGGGGTGCCAGTTCATCTTAGTGGGGTGCCAGCGGACGAACCAGGAAAACCTCACCAGTTCCAAAAAAATATACCAAAAAAATAAAATACAAGAGGACCACTGCACTCCAAGTAAAGAAGTAAAATATCAGTTTAATCCATCCAAAAGGTATCAAATAACGTGACATTTCGAACCACACTGGCTCTTTGCCTAACACATGTATAAGTTGTTATACAGTGCCAACAATGTATGCAGCCCTTTAGAAAACTACATACTATGGGGGATACGTGTATATCCCTTCCTTTTAAACCTTTAGTTTAATAGCTTAGTAAGTAACCTTTTGTGTACTAGCTGCATTTCTATGTGTGTGTACATCAATATATCTACTGTATATATAGGCCTTTATCTCGATATGTGCTATTGCATTATATCTACGTCCTAATAAATTAAACATAACCATCTGAAAGAAACGCACAAAATGCAAAGACTTAATATATTTATGTAAGCAGAAATTCTCATTTGTAGATTCTAATTTATTAGTGTCGCAGTTTAAAACTGGGAGTTAATTAGTAAAATAAAAAATAGAAATAACCTGTGCCAAATTCAGCAAATAATAAAATAATTAAAAGCCGTGTGCAGAATTTGATAGTAGATTATACTGGAGCACAGGGAAGGGTCTCTGCTGCTGGCTAATAGGTTTGGTGGACAGAGAGAGGACTTTTGGTAGTCTGGTCTGGAGAAGAAAGCAGAGGACTGTCCGATACTACATAACGTCTCTTGTGAATATGTCTTCATTGGTTAACTATTTAAAAAAGATGAGTGCAATTAGGACAAATAAACCATAAAGTTATTAAAATGTTTTAAATGTGTACATAAACAAAATATAAATGATACTTTAAGCAGTGCCTGATGTTCTGCCTTTTTAACACCAGGTGGAGCAATGACTTGCTTCTGCATCCTGCGCCCCACCCTGTGACTCAGGAGTGATGAAACACGCATCAGTTTTTTTTTTCTCTTCCATTTTGCCTCAGGATTTAACAGGAGGTTGTTTTAAAAGACAAAGCTAATGTGGGGGAATTATCTAGTAATTGGACTTCTGAAGTGCACGAAGACACACAATATATTTATTAATCATGGAATCAGCAGAACCACATAAGCAGAACTTGTGTTTTATGTGCCCACTTTTCTCAATATTGCTAAATATGATTATATAGAGAGCACAATAAGACTAAATACCTTAAACAATGACACACATGGACAGAATTTGTGCCAGATCTGCAATCATACATTTCTATATTCCCAGCAATGAAAATACAAAGACTGGAAACAATACTACCAATACGTGAAACAAAAGTAGAATCAGCACTGGTTCTACACACAGTCAAGTGTGTGTGTGTGTGTGTGTGTGTGTGTGTGTGTGTGTGTGTGTGTGTGTGTGTGTGTGTGTGTGTGTCTCCAGTAGTGGTTCTGAATTGAATACTTAGAATGTAGTCACGGATATTACTCCATAGACATCTCAGAATAGCCACATGTGCTGCCGACTCTCTATGTAATTCCAGAACAAGATTTCTACTGGCCCATACAGGACCACGGGCTATATTTACTAATTATTACAAAATCCACAAGGCACCTTATGGCCCATTAAAGTAAACCGGGCATAGGGTGCTTTAGGCTTAGCAGCGCTTTGGTCATACCTGTCTGTATAAGTACCATAGGTGTAACTTTTTATATTTGGCAGAATTGGTTCTGTATATGTTTTTGGTACATTATGTCCAAATAGTATACATGTTGGTAAACTGTCATGTTCTTTTATTTGCACAGGCTCCATACCACATCTATTAACGCACATTCCTAGTAAGACAGATTTGCTTCTGCGCACACCGTATTTACAAATACAGCAGCCATAATCCTATTCATATACTGTTTGCTGTAGTTCTGGTATAGGTACTGATGGGGTTTACCCAAATGGTCATGTACAACTTTCTATAGACAGCACTTGTATGTCAATACTGTTAATCTTGAACCAAGAGAGTGACACGTACATTTGAATCTGGTGGCAGCCATTTCACTCTAAACATTGCCTTTCAAAAATGTTTTATTGGCTAATGCTATTGTCGGTGATATCAACTACACCCATAGATCACTAATACCCGCTCTAGAGCCAACAAATACATAGGTGCTAATTCTATATACTCAAAAACCTATTTGTCTGCAGCAAAATCATTATAGATGTTATGTGCTAGTACGGATGTTTTTTATGCTTTCTAATTTGAGACGGCACGTCTCTGAGTATTAGAGTAATATCACTCTTTACTTCCAAACACCTCGACTGGGAATCTCGAAGCGCCGATGCGGCATTAACCGCCATTGACTTAACGCCGAATCAGGAGGCAATACCCCACATCGGTGCTTAGTGAATGTCACCCACTGTTATTGGCCAAACAGTGACTATGCTGAACTGGTGCTACCAAGCTGCGCAGCAAAGGTCTCCAATTATACATTCCTGCATACAAATTGTCATGTGCATGGAACATCTGCAGATAGGACCAGGGTTTTCACATGCATCACTTCAATGCTTGTCGTACCATTGTATGGACGTTGCTGATATTGTCTTGATCAGTCCCATTTACTGATATAATATCTCTTAATCACTTTTGACATACGCTGTGTGCCCTGTGCATGCATTTATTTTCTGCCAGAATGAAGAGATTGTAGCCATACCAGTACCTCACAAACACAGCATTGCTATTAGACGGTCTATATTCCTCTCAATACAACCCCCCTATAAGGCTGAATCAGAACCCAGAGTGATCCAGTACTGGCTGTGGCTACACAGTATAAAAAAAAATTCCTTGCAATGTCATCACATACCCTGCTACTGCACATAATAATAATAATAGCATGTTCTTGTATAGCGCTGCTAATTGTACGCAGTGCTTTACAGAGACATTTTGCAGGCACAGGTCCCTGCCCTGTAGAGCTTACAATCTATGGGTTTTTTTTGTGCCAGAGGCACAGGGAGATGAAGTGACTTGGCCAAGGTCACAAGGAGCCGACACCGGGAATTGAACCAGGCTCCCCTGCAGCAATCTCAGTGTCAGTCAGTGTCTTTACTCACTGAACCACTCCTTCTCCCACACAATGCCACTACAATGCCACTTCCAGAACCAAATATACATAGATGTTAGATGAGCATACATACAACATTCCTATAATTACAACAGTGCATATAGTTAGACTGTATAGGTACCACAACTTTCAGCTAAGTACTTCATGCAAATCTCTCTTCATCCATCTTCAAGTGTGCAGAGCCTGTTGACAGAATTGGTACCAGACTCCTCCGTACAGTAGCTACATTAGCCAATCTCTATAGTACCTGGAGTTCCTTGCATTTATGGGGGTTACCTGAGACTTCCCCACACTTCTCTAACCTGCATGGCATTCTCCCCCTTCCACCAATCATCACTATCCTGATGGTCCTAATGTTTCTATCGACAAGCACACACTGTCTCCACCTTTCTTTAAACACATCTCTTTAATGAAGCATTTCGGTAGCTCCCTTGGCAAGTACTATACATCTCATATGCAGTTACCATGACCCCTTGCAAATGCACTTACTATAACACCCCCCTTATTTTCTGTAAGTTCTCACTACTTACCTCTTAAACTTTAAGCTCTTCCGGGCCGGGACACCTTTGCCTAAAGATTGCTTTTCTGTCTGAAGCACTTATTCTCATTATGTCTTCTATTATTTTGTCAAGTGAATTACTGCGGTTAACGGTATGTACATGGACGCCGCTATACAGATGTACATACATACTGCCTTTTGCTATCTTGTTCTGAATAATACCCGTTTCCCCACATACCTTTTTGGTTCCCCATACATCTCTAGTCTACCTGTCGCTCTCTTGCGCATCTCTCTCCTTCACATCTCTTTTCTACCTGTTTTCCCACAGATTTCATTTTTCTACCTGTTCATTGTGCAAATCTGTGAAATATAATGTTCCCCCTTTCTGTGTGTGTGTGTGTGTGTGTGATATATATATATATATATATATATATATATATATATATATATATATATATAATCCACAAAAATCCAAAAGAACTGCAGCACTCACTGGTTAGTATTGAAAGTCCTTTCTCAAGCAGAGTCATTGAAGTTATAGCTCTTGGCCTTATTGATTTAAAGATAGCTCCGTATATAGGGACAGTTGGCGTAGTCTGCTTTTTCAGGGGATTTCCTCAATCTTTCTACTTTCTGTCTCTACCTTGCTGGACTTTCTGCAGGCATGAACAATAGTTCTATTATGAGCATTCCCCTGCTTTTAAATTAGCCACTTCAAAATGCCTAAATACAACACATCTTGCATATATTGATTTAAAATTGTATTGGCTATACTTTGGGGATTATATCTCTATATAGTGCCGTAGACACCGGGCTCAGGGATCTGTACAATGTAAGTGCCTCATCTGTAAATGCAGGAATACCTTATATGCCTCTACTACTTATGTAGGTGTGTTTTCAATTCCCTTGTAACTATTCTAGATCTGTACCCAGAACATTTAAATAATTTCCCAGACTGGGATACATTGCACCTTTTCGCCTGCCTCTCCTTCCCTCTCTCTTATTTTGTAAAGCACTTTTGTTGGTCATGTTTATGGTATATTTTAATAAGTAAATAAGTAAATGTTACGTTTTAGTTGGTCCTATGGTGTGCTCTGTAAGAGTTCTCTGTAATTTCTTCATAGATTATCCATCCCAGTATGTATTATTATAACTCTAATTAATCACAAAAAGGTCTAAATAATATTATACAATATATATATTCCTATACATATTCTGCATTCTTTAACCATACCTGGAATGCTTTTTTTTTATTTTAATTTGAAGCATATTAAATTGCATAGTTGTTTACATTTTATTACAATGTTTATATTCTTTAGTATGTTCCCCTGGATTGATCTTTTGCCAAAGACGAATGTACAATTTGTTTTTCAAAGAAATATGTGTTTTGTGAAGGAAAAATGTGTTATTCTTTCAATGTTTGCTGTATATTTGTAGTATTGGCACAGATTTTATTTTAACCCTGCATTACTTCTTTTTAGCCACCAGATGTGCGCAGTTGAGCTACTTTTGGCTCGGATTACTGCGGTGAGGTCAGCACTTTGTGATTGGTGGGAAAGTCAGGTGACTTTCTGTAACCAAGGTCACTGCCCGTCCTACTTTCCACCGAGCAGCTCGCCCCCCTCTCTCTGATCCCCACCCTTTCCCTTCCTCCTTCACAGAGACAAAGAGAGGAGGAATGCAAGGCGCCATGTTTATAACAAAAACAATGAATGCTGAACAGCAGCTTACAATGCCGGCGAAGGCTGCGGTGCCTTCCCAGCTGTCAATCTTTCATTTAAAACAATTTTTTCTTTTCTAAAACCTCACATGCTCTCTTTTCTTATGCTTTTGCAGTGCAGGGTTTTGTTTTTTTGTGGGTATGAATCGATCCTTTCAGATTAGATTTCAAGCATATTATACGGAGCTACTTGAGCTGCAGAACAGAAGGTTTTTATTGTGTAACCGTGCACTTTTCCTGATGGCAACCTTACTGAAATCTATCTTTATTAAAACAAAAGCAATACAGAAATTGCTCCTGTGTGTGCTGCAAGGCAACCGGAGTTGATGGTTTTCGTTGAAACCAGATAGCATTAAAAAAAAAAAAAAAAAATCAACCTTCCTGTGTAAAGAGAGTACGGTAATGAAAGAAAGGAGGTTTAGGCTCAGGTTTAACCATTTGTTGATTTGTGTTCCACACCCTTCCATTACACTGCTTTACCGAACACTTATCAATGATCGTGTTGCCAGTTGCATATATATATATATATATATATATATATATGTATGTATGTATGTATGTATGTATGTATGTATGTATGTATGTTATGGTGGGTAAAAAAGTGACAAAAACCCTCCACAGTAAAGCATAAAGCAACTGTAAAATGAATATACAGTAATATTTACAGTTGCTTTATATGTGTGTGTGCATATTTATATAATAGCATGTTCTTGTATAGTGCTGCTAGTTGTACGTAGCGCTTTACAGAGACATTTTGCAGGCACAGGTCCCTGCCCTGTCGAGTTTACAATCTATGTTTTTGGTGCCAGAGGCACAGGGAGATAAAGTGACTTGCCCAAGGTCACAAGGAGCCCATACTGGGAATTGAACAAGGCTCCCCTGCTTCACACTCTCAGGGCCAGTCAGTGTCGTTACTCACTGAGCCACTACATACATACATACATACATACATACATACATACATACATACATACATACATACATAGTAATTATTGAGGATTCCCTGATCATTTTATTATATCCTCTGCCTGCACGGTTTCATTCCTAAAAGGACTGCAGCAAAAACACGGTGTCTGTGTACGTATTTGCTGTCAGCTCTAATAAATAGTTTATGCTTTAAAGCCTGGGTGTTTGTGTGTTCTGTAAAATCTCACTTCTGGGCATAAACACTGACTTTGGATATGTTTTTCTCAGTAGTCTTTAAAGTTGTTGTTCTGTTGGAACTTCTAAGTGTAATTAACCTCTTCACTGTGTGAGGCTGTTGGGTCACGTGTCAATAAAGTTTATGCATTATGCATTATTCTCCACCTTAATAATGTAGTTCCCCACAGCAATGTCTGCTGGTGATGTAAAAGAATGATGGCACTCAGACATGTAACAGCTTTACCATTTGTAACAGTTGTTTTGTGGTTTTATAATTTAGGATGTGTTTTATAGCTCCGCAAATGAAATCTGAAAGCCTAACTAGGAAAGCATGCTAACGATTATCTCCGAACAAGCAATGAGTAAACACTTTTTTTGTTAAGGACAGTGTTTCACAAATGTTACTGTGGGGCCAGGACGTTCACAAGTTATTTTAAAAAAAAACAGAAAACTGGGTTGCAACTGTGTCTAGGACTGCGTGAGGCCATATTATCCCCTTTTTTTCTCTGGGACATGATTACTAATTTTATTATTTTGTATTATTATATAGCACTAACCATGTACACAGTGCTTTACAGTGGACATGCGGATGGTTTAAAAATTCTAGGAGTTGCATAAAGCATTAGGCACGTTCCATAGTGCCGGGCGCGTGCGCATTTTTTTAGTTGGCTGACGTCAGTCAGCCTTTCTATAGAAGGGCCGCGTGCGCACGGCAGGGAGAGGGGAGCCGACAGACAGCGGCAAAGATGAGGAAATTCATCTTTTCGCGCCGGTACCTGCGCTCAAATGTGTGTGTGTGTGTGTGTGTGTGTGTGTATGAATGTATGCGTGGATGTGTGTTTGTATGGATGGATGGGTGTGCGTTTGTATGGATGGATGGGTGTGCGTGCGTGCGTGCGTAAATAACTGCAGAAGTAAAAAAAAAAAAATTAACGTTTTTTTTTTCTTTAAAAAAAAACTTATCTAGGACTTACTTTCACTCACACAACCCATGCACACACATATACTCACACATACACATACACACACATACACCTTACCTGCAGTTCCCGGCACTATATACACGAAAAGCATGCGGCACGTGCACGCGCGTTCGCATAGGAACGCACGGCAGCATGCTGTATATTACAGCCCTTTAGAGGCCTCGTCTTAGCGGACCAGCAGGGATGGGATAATCATTTTGGCAATCACTAAGTAGCAACATAGCTCTACAAATTGACTAAAACTTTAATATTATACTTGTGACCAATTGTATCTTTTACTGAAGCATGTGTCTCATGTATAGCCACAAATAATATAACTTGGAGCTGACAGAATGCCTGTAAACTAAACATATTCTGTCACGAGGTACTAGATACTTACAAATGTTGGCATTCTATTTTGACCAATTCAGCAGCTTAGGGTTTTTTTTGGAGAGCAACCATTTATACGTCTGTTGTAGACAACAGGAGGGCTGTGTTAGGGTGCACAAGAAAAGATATAGTTATTAGGAGAATTAAAGCAGAGCACATTGACTTGGAGGACAGCCAACAATCTGTCTCATGAAGGGGATTCCCTCTGGGGTTGTTTCATTGAATTGTCACACACACTTCTCCGATTAAACACGGCATTGTTTCTAAATGCCTGCTCCCAAATAATAGTTTGGGGGAATTTTTATTACTTCTGCAATATGCCAAACCTCAGGGCTACTGGACACAACCTAAGGCTCTTACTTATTCTCGTCATATCTCAATTACCCTTGATTTCTGACAAGGATCTGTAAATAGAAAATGAAGAAAAGAAGCCTTGTATTTCTATCAGGAAGAGAGATATACAGAGGGAGAAAGCTGCATGCACTTCCCCTGTTTAAGCAGCAGGGGTGTGCACTTGAGCTGTGCTGCAGAGCTTTTTGTTTTTATACTGCACTGGGCCATTTTAGTGATACTCTCCATTTTGAGTGAATGACGCAGATAATAAAACAGATTTCACAATGAAGTTGCCCAGAGACTGGAGAGCATGTCAACATGTCAGCATGTCCTATAATCTCTGCAGAGGACAGGCCCTGACTAAGGAATCATAAACAAATGCCTGATGATAATAGTATTGTGAAAATAAACAAAGCTATACATCATGATGCATATTACATATGTATTTCACAAGAATCAGTCACCCCGCACCCTACTTGCATGTTGTAAAAGCAGCAGTGTGCTGAAGGTTAGGCTTTCAGTGTTAAGTGTTCTCTATCCACCTTTAAGACCCACCTTAATACACACTTGCTTAAAGAAGCATATGAGTAGCACCATGGATAATACTAGACACATGATGCATAAAGCTTGGCCCCTGCAGACGCACTTACCAGAACGCCCTCCTACTGTCTCTGTACATTCTTCCTACCTACCAATTAGATTGTAAGCTCCTCGGAGCAGGGACTCCTCTTCCGAAATGTTACTTTTATGTCTGAAGCACTTATTCCCATGATCTGTTGTTTATATTATTTGTTATTTATGTGATTGTCACGTGTATTACTACTGTGAAATGCTATGTACACTAATGTCGCTATATAAATAAAGACATACATACATACATACATACATACATACATGAGCAAACTTAAGGGAAGCAATTTTTCAAACCCTAAATCTTGTTTGCTAGACGTGCACAACCCCTCTCTCCAAGATCGATTAGCTGCAGCATACCGTTTTACTGCAATCACATGGTCATTTTCCATTGTGTTTATTTATGGTTACATTGTACAAAGCATTGTTTGCTTGGGTATTACTTGCCCCTTTGTTAAGATTTGAAACCCAGCAGCAAAGCAAGTCGCTCCAATCTTTTTGTAAAACTTCAGAAAATCAAAGCCAAAAGCCTAATTTCTGAAGCAACAAGAATACGTTCCACAGAGTTTATAAAACGTACTGCTTTTCTCGGGGCTTTATTAAATAATCACACTTACTGTAAATGAGGTAAGATGTTCTGATCTCAGAGTTGTGTTACTTGGGCGGAGTTTCAAGGCATTTGACAGTCGGGTGTTTGGTTGACGTAAGAGGGAAATTGAAGGCCATTTTCAAAGAGCACTCTTTTTTTAATCGTTTAATTCGAATAGTGTTTACAATGCACTGCTGCCGTACTCAGCAATTTAATAAGTGGTATACAACATTGTTTTATAAGGGAGTGTAAGATACACAAGTAAAATCAATATGAGAGTGGAATCGCATCCCTGGATCGTCTAATTCATAAGTGAAAAAGACATAATTTGCTTCACAAATTACAAGCTATGTCAATTATGTATGTGCTGTCATCCTCTCAGCAATCCATTTATAGCATATCACTTAAAGTTTTCCTTCACCTACCATTGTACAGAACTGATCCTGCAGATTTCCTGGTTACCCATTGGTTATTTTTCAACAGCTGTGGAATATTGTTTCATGCCATTTATTCTTAGAGAGAAGTTATCCACACACGTTTTGAGAGGATGGGGAATTTTTGTGCATATAAACATTTTTATGTTATCTGAACCTTGCAGTTCCACTGAGCAGAGTCACAGATTTCTATTCACACACAGATTCAAGGTTCAGAAGAAATGTAGCAGTGACCTCTGTATGTTTTTTTTTTGAGACATTAAAACTGATTTTGGTAGCCACTTTCTGTACTGTGAATTTCTCCTGGACCATGGGTTTCCTGTTGATGAGAAATCTGCAGTTAAGCTCCAAAAACATTCCCCATTTCAAGCAAAATTAGAAAAATCTATATACTAAATTGCATGATTAATACTAATTTGATATTGTTATATCCATGTATTCAACTTTTCTGCTTACACAACTAATGGATTCTTTTTATAGGGTCACTGCACAGTGGCAGCATTAACTTGTTTATTAGTAAAGGACACATACAGCTCCATATTCAAGAGTACCTTAGATCTGCCACTACCCCAAATCGACCCAAAATTGTTTGGGTAATGGAGTCACTTTTTAATGTTGCCCTGAAGCATTTAATACAGTGCAAGAGGCTATGCAATGTTCCATGAGGACCAAATAATTATTTAATGTAGAGATCCTAAACTTACAATTAGGAAATACTGAGTGCACTCATGCCTGGGTGCCTCTGAAGTACAGTACAGATTGGGATGTGATTTGCATTTAAGTGTTATTCTTTGTTACTTATTAAAAACACATTGCTATGGCTATCTGTGTCTTAGGCTGGGCTTATAGTGCCAGCTACGGCTACGGATGATGTCTCCCGTCTCCGTAGCCCAAGCGAAAGTTGTAATTTGAGTTTGGGAGACGTCTCTAGCTACAAGGGGAGTGACAGAAGGCAGAGGAGTGGGGACAAGAGCAAGGGGGAAGGTTGAAATGGAGAGGAGTTGTAATTTCTGTTTGTATGCTGAATTTACAGTACTTTTACTTTAAATTACGGGAGAATTTACTATTTTAAAGTTGTTCATATAGTGTGTTTTACTTGACACACACACACACACACACACACACACACACACACACACACACACACACACCCGCCAACAGAAATCATGGGGCCCACACACACACACAATCAGAGCCGCCAACAGAAATCATGGGGCCCAGGACAAATGAAAGGAGCAGCCCCCCCCCCCCCCCCCCACCAACCCATAGCGCACCTACCACGGAAAAACAAATTTTAGCGTACAACTTTTACATATCCCCCCAATACATATAAAAATACACCTCCAACCCCCCAATACATATAAAAATACAACACCAATAATAAAACGCTGCACCCGGTGCTAGGTCGGTAGCGGCGGAAATCAGCTGGGCTAAGCTTGAGAGGGAGGCCCGGTGCACACACGAGCAGCCATTGTGGGACTGAGAGGTGCCTGCAGCGGGGCAGGGCCGGCAGCAACTGCTGTGACCTGCAGCTAGGCCCCTGCCACCGCCAGCCCCCCGCAGTCCCTCCAGCCGCCGGGCTACCGCCACCCACTGGCCCCCCGCAGTTCGTTCCGCCAGCTGCCGGGCCCCGCCACACCCCCCCCCCCGCAGTCCCGCCAGCCGCTGGGCCCTCGCCACCGCCCAAGTCGCCAGCCACCCCCATCGCCACACCGCCCTCCCCCATGCAGGCACCGGAACCACCCTGTGATAATCCCCAAGGCAAGCCTGATTTGTATATGTATTGGGGGTGTATTTTATATATGTATTGGGGGGGAGTGGGGTATATTTGTAGATATATTGGGGGGGAGTGGGGTATATTTGTAGATGTATTGGGGGGGAGTGGGGTATATTTGTAGATGTATTGGGGGGGTGGTGGGGTATTTTTAGATGTATTGGGGGGTGGGGTGTGTTTTTGTATGTATTGGGGGGTTAAGTAAAAGTTACGCGCTAATAAAATATGTCCGTGGTGGTGCGCTATGGGTGGGGGGGGGGGGGGCTGCTCCTTTCATTTGTCCTGGGCCCCATGATTTCTGTTGGCAGCCCTGATCTCACACAATCACACACACACACAATCCCCCACACATACACAATCCCACACACACAATCCCACACACACAATCCCACACACACAGACAATCACTCACACACTCACACACCCACACACTCATACACACACCCACACACTCATACACACATCCACACACACACTCATACACATCCACACACACTCATACACATCCACACACACACACACACATCCACACACACACACACACACACACACACACACACACACACACACACACACACACACACACACTCATACACATCCACACACACACTCATGTACATCCACACACACACTCATACACATCCACACACACACTCATACACATCCACACACACACTCATACACATCCACACACACACTCATACACATCCACACACACACTCAATACACATCCATACACACACTCAATACACATCCACACACACACACTCAATACACATCCATACACACACTCAATACACATCCACACACACACTCATACACATCCACACACACACAGACCCATGCATACACACACACACACACGCAATCCCACACACACAGACAATCCCACACACACACACCCACACACACACAATCCCACACACACACACCCACACACTCATACACACATCCACACACACACTCATACACATCCACACACACACACTCATCCACATCCACACACACACACACTCATATACATCCACACACACACTCATACACATCCACACACACACTCAATACACATCCATACACACACTCAATACACATCCACACACACACTCATACACATCCACACACACACACTCATACACATCCACACACACTCATACACATCCACACACACTCATACACATCCACACACACACTCATACACATCCACACACACACTCATACACATCCATACACACACTCAATACACATCCACACACACACTCATACACACACACACACACACACACACTCTCTAGCTCTGTCCTCACCAACTGAAATAATATTGACTTTCAGTTTTATTGTAGATCTTATTGTTATAGTGAAGAGATATTATCTTGAAGGTGGAGTTTTTCATTTAGTTGGGGTATTTTATCACCAATGATATCTCAAATTTGTAATGTAAGCGATCTCTCTTGTTAGTTACTTTTTGTATTAAATGGTACTCTGGGATTAGCTCTCTTTGGCTCCTGCAGACTATACTATCTTTTTGTACATACATTTTCCTGATATCCAAGATAGTTTTTCTCCATAGTATCCACCTGAATCCTGTATGATTTATAAAATATATATATTAACTTATGGTATCCCTGTTTTTATTATACTATGTTTGACACAATTGTATTACACATACTGTACATACAGTACAATGATGCAGTGAGTGAGGAGGTCCTTCTAAGAGAGTCCTGATCCAAGGGGATCAAGGATCAACTAGGAACATAAAGGAAATGGGTTCAGAAATAAAAAAAGATATGCAAGTTGGACACATGGGTGATTTTGTTGTGAGAGAGAGATTCAATAAACATGTTATTTTAACAGAATATTTGGGGGTTCTTGAGTGAATATGGAAGTCTGACTGGATAATATGATCTTGATACCCTGTAATGGTACTAAAACCTTGTGGGCAATAGTTGCCCGTATTTGTTTGAGCTTCTTTAAAGTTGTTAATATGCACCATTATCATGGGAGTGGCACGGAGTGAGTGGAAAATGTAAAGTGCCCTAGGAATGCACCGCTCTACAGAACATTTCATGCCCAGAAAGTGCCTAGGATTCCCATGTATGTAGGACAGGCAAACACATGCTTCTGCTTGAATTCATAGTTCCCAGCATGGTCCATGTATAAGGCATTTTAAATTAATAGAGTTCATTTAATCCATTCCTGAAACTGCTGTATAACTGAAGTTTCTTTTTGCCCCTGCTTATTGAGGAACACATTTGATTAATTCTGTGATTACTGATGACAGTTTATAACTCGCTGTAATTTGCTTACTCTACAGAGTGAGGGATGACATAAGGAAATGTAAATATTTGGGGGCACCATGTCCCATGGAGTGAATATTAAATTCCACTATAATTATAACTTTTCTGTTTGTTTTTAGTCTTGCTGTGGGTTCTAGTTACACACTGTTGGTTGTCTACCATAGTCTGCCTTATTCTTTTTTAGTAAGGGGAAAATGTAGTTTATCTTGGGTTCTTTCACTAAAGGTGAGAGACAGAGGAACAATTCAAATGAAGGTTATCGCTGTAGGTGTCCTGTTCCTTCTCAGTAACGCAAACAACGGGTATTGCTGCACACCAGTAAGATGAGATACTTTATATTCACCGGTGTTCAGGGAATCCCTGTCTGCACTCCCAAGTTTCAGCTTTCATATGAGAAACGGGGCACCACGGATTTCTGCAAAATAATTATTTATTGAGCCAAGTAACAACGTTTCGGCAGACCAAGCTGCATTTTTCAGCCAAACTTGAGAAAGGCAGCTTGGTCTGCCGAAACGTTGTTACTTGGCTCAATAAATAATTATTTTGCAGAAATCCGTGGTGCCCCATCTGAAAGCTGTTCCTTCTCAGACCACCTTGAATGTAGTTTGGAATTCTCCTCACTGGCTGGGCAGAGAGCACAAAGGGCATATATAGCTTGCAGTTGCATTATACCTCAGTGCAATATATGGTTACCTGGTAATGTGGAAGGCATTGCTATGCCATTGAGGTGCTGCTCAGTTGTCAACCTTTTGAGCTACCTTTCAATATCAATCCCCTTTTTTCAGCCTCTAGTTTGTGCGTTCCAGCAAAAGGCAACAATGTTCTTACTTTTCACAATGTGTTCTCACTTTTCCATCAGAGAAGCAGTTGAGGCTGAACAATATGTTTTCACTGAATTTGGGCGGGGGGAAAGGGAGGAAGAGATGTGATTTTACTTGTAAAGGAACTGCCCTGAGATTATAGTTTGTTGTAATTGAAAGATTGTACGCAGGAATGAAACTATGCCATAAAAAGCTTTTATGTAAAGTATTTTCTACAACCAAGTTAGAGCTGAGGTAGCTGTTAATAAATATATCCAGTTTTTAATTTGGGACATACTATTAGTACCCCTTATTAAACCCACTTGAGATGAAGTTCTAGGATAAAATGCATGCTTGTCCCTTTTAGAATAAAGAAAATGCTTTACCCTTCATTCTGGAGGAACCTTCCATGCAATCAACCCACCACATAGCAATGCTGTATAACCTTCACCATCATCTTTTATTCATGCAAAATCATTTGATTGTTTTTATCTCAGAAATGCGACCATAGTCTTGAGAACATAGCTGTTACAGAGCAATGGCTTAAACCAAAGCCCACTTAAGTACAGCGTATTTCTAGTGACACTACAACAAACCATTATCATTTGGTAAAATGCATTTCTTGTAACCTTACCAACACTGAATATTTTATTTATTCTTTATTTTATTTATCAACTGTTTTACCAGGAAATAATACATTGAGAGTTACCTCTCGTTTTCAAGTATGTCCTGGGCACAGAGTTGTGATAATACATGGTTGCATTAAATGAACAGTGGTAATAGATTCAATTTACAAACATTGCATGTACAGTTAGAGATAATATATTATTATAGGTGTATATAATTGTTACAGACAAGGTGTTTGAAGAGGTAGAATAATCTGATTTTTTTTTTTATCTCCAGCAAAAAAAGACCAGGAAGGTGGTGATGAGAAAAGAACTGTGCAGAAGAAAAAGGCAAAGGAGCTGAAAGTGCTGGATTCCAAGACAGCCCAGAATCTTTGTGAGTATTTCGCCAGCATAGAGCGTTAGGCCTGTAATATAGAGCACGCTGTTGCGCTACCGTGCGCTCTCGTCAATTACAATTGACTGTGGGAGGCTGACGTTGATACAGTGGAGACGCGCGCGCACGGCTGTGAGCGGTGGCGCGGGAGGCAAGACAAAGTAGCAGAGAATTGTATTTTCGTGCTGTGGCTGCACCACGTGACGCTATGAACCAATCACAGTGCGGCCTAGCGCTGTGATGTCGTAGCCTTGTCCCCTAGCCGTGCGCGTCACCGCTTACCCTCTACAAACGAAACTCCCGTGCCGCATGCACGGCGTTACACGCACCAGCGCGCACTAGATTACAAGCCATAGTCAACACAGCGAGAGGCCCATTCCCAACAGGTCAGGTTTTCGGGATATCCCTGCATCAGCACAAGTGGCTCAATCTGTCACTGCTTCAGCACAGGTGTCTCAATCAAATACAGCCACCTGTGCTGAAGCTGGGATATGGCGGGGCTTGAGGACTGGAGTTGAGCACCCCTGGCTTACATAAAAATACTTATACAAAAAAACTTGCAAGCTATATTTTTGGCTTTTGAACTCTTAAGACCACTTAAAGAAAGCTTTAATTTTCAGGGCTTAACAGTAAAACATACCACATTGCACTCAACTTCCCAGAAGTTAGATGCAAATGCAACAATTTATTTATGTTTAAGGATACACAGACCAGGGAACAGTAGATGTGCAGCTTTAAACCACTTCTGGAAAACATGTCACGTGGCTTCGAATTTGAAGAGGTCTTTAAACCTGTAGCTGTTTCTGAGAGGCGCAGATCAAAGATAGATCTATTTGCCCACTTATAATATGAACATATGATTAAAAACATTTATGATCCTTTAAACCCTGAATATGTTAATACAATTTGTGAGAATAATTCTATTCCTCCAGATGGAAAGACATGTGCTGCACTTTAAATTAAAGTAGAAATTCAACTTTATTCCATAATCCTTTTCTGAGGGAGAATATTGCACATAAATACATTTTATTATGTTGCCTGACTGTATAAGTTATTTATGAACGGTATAATGTCCACAATGCCAACTAAATATTGCAACAGAAATAGGCGTGATTTACTAAAACATTGATGGATGGCAGTCTCAAGTTTTTTTTTTTTTTTTGTAATGCAGCAGGTGTGCATTGAAAAGTCTTGTTTCATAATTCCCTCAGACAAAGCAACATCAGAATTTACGTTGGGACTCTCTGCCCTACACCTGCTGTTTAGCCAACAGCCTGCAATATGTTGTATATCTATATACATGCAAAACCTGGCATGTGTGTGTCAGTTTCTGTTTCTTTAGACAGTTTCTCTGCAAGTGAGAGTTTAATGCTTATTATTCATGGGGTCTATTCTGCAAGCAGATAACTGAGACAATCACTTTGACCATCTGTGCACTTCAACATCTTCAACATGACATTGTCGAACAAGCTTTATTATGTACAGTTCCTGGTGTCTACATAAACAGTTTTTAACATTTTAAGACGGCTAACTTGCTGGGACAATCCAAATCACTGTCCCCCTCTCCTCTCACCCCTCCTCCCTCCCCTCCCCCACACACACCCCACACTTCTATGTCCTTGTTCTCTCTTTCTATAACTATCTCTGATGCAGGGACAGTGTTAATCTGCTTGTACCTGTGTGGCATGCAAGAGCAGGGTGGGCAACTTCAGTCCTCGAGGGCCACCAACAGCTCAGGATTTCAGGATATCCCTGCTTCAGCACAGTTGACTCAAACAGTGACTCGGGCAATCACTGAGACTGAGCCACCTGTTCTAAAGCGCGGGGATAACCAGAAGACCTGTTGGTGGCCCTTGAGGACTGGAGTTGTCCACCCCTGTGCAAGAGGGTTTTTTTTAAGGGAGGGAGGAGGGGGGGTGGGGCAGGGTGGTAATCATGCTTACTGTTCTCATTGAGTTTTTTTATGACTACCAGTAATGTTGTTTTATTGGTTAACAATATCAACATTACTAATTGACAACATAAAACTATTATTGGAAAGCCTATATTTGCATTTTTAGTGTACAAAAATGTTTCAATGACCAGTTTCAAGAATTGTGCACCTGATAACCTGCTCCCTGATGAATTAAAGCAATTTGACTTAAAGTGAGAAAAAGTGTACTATTCTAAGACCTGACTTCAATAGGCACCGCTAAACATTGTTTTTGACCGATTGGTGTACCATACTGGAAAAGCCTGTACATTTATATTCATACCCTGCCAGATCACAAAGCCTAATTGGTCAGTGTTATAAATTCTGTATGTTAGAGATCTTTTTCTCCCTTTTCTACGATAATACAGTATGAAGGAGAAATTACAGTACCATGTATAGGAGTACAGTATAATGTTTTCAGCTGTCATTGTTTAGATATACAGTTGATTGTCATGATTTTTTTTCCTATTCAGCAATCTTCCTAGGTTCGTTCCGGATGCCCTACCAAGAGATTAAAAACGTGATTCTAGAGGTGAACGAGGAAGTTCTGACTGAATCTATGGTCACGGTGAGTAGATCTTAAATGTCTGAAACAACATCTTTTTCTAACATTTTAATTAAGCCACCCTAAGAAAGTTCTTCTTTTTATTATATATACAGTGTATGTAAATGTATCTGAAATAAGCATGGTGTATCACATCACTCCGCTATTAAACAGATGAATAATCCCTACATAAATGTTACTTTCGAACAGTCATTATTAAAGAAATACACATGCAGCTTTCTAACACGGTTACTGTTTGTCTTCTTTAGAATCTGGTAAAGCAGTTGCCAGAGCAGGAGCAGTTGAATCGGTTGGCTGAGTTCAAGGATGAATATAATGATTTGGCGGAGTCAGAGCAGTTTGGAGTTGTGGTAAGTACTAGGTTTTGTCATTTGTTTCTGGTCTTTTATGTGCATATTATGTTTTTTACTCTAATATCATGCTCAAGAAGGTATAAGAAGATAATTTTCTCTCTAAATCTATTTTAATGATGCATAGGTCAGGTGCTACTGCTCAGATAGTTTAAAGGTCTGTATGCATCCAAAAGCTTACAGGTGCTGTTCTAATTACAGTATACTGTATGTTAGCAAGGCATGGAATTGAACTGGAGTTGCAGTGTTGCTTAGCGTGCCACTCACTAAATGAGCTGATGTGACCCCAAAGGTCTGTTCTTCAGCTAACCACAAAAAAAGAAAAAGTTTGGGTCTCAAATCTCACGTCAGTACAAACATTTCATGAAAAGATAAAACTTGAAAACTATCAAGTAGGGGATTAGAAAAATAGACAATTTGTGTATAGTTCTCCTAAATGCTCTCGCTCTAATTTTTATATACTTTCAGATGTGCTCTGTCCCCCGTCTGCGCCCACGGCTCAATGCCATCCTCTTTAAACTTCTGTTCAACGAGCAAGTCGAAAACATCAAGCCAGACACCGTGTCAGTAACAGCAGCCTGCGAAGAAGTGCGCAAGAGTGCAAGCTTTGCTCACCTGTTGGAGATCACACTGCTTGTCGGGAACTTCATGAATGCTGGCTCAAGGAATGCTGGTGCTTTCGGCTTTGACATTAGTTTTCTCTGCAAGGTAGGACACCTTTCGATTAAACAAAGATACCTTAACACCATCTTCTGGAGTTTACTCTCTCACGTCTACATATGGATTTTGGGCTTCCCCTTCAGTTTTGTAGTGTTTTCTCATACTCAACGGTAAATTTCTATTGTCATGTGATGCTAGGAACAATATTGAAAATTAGAACCATTTTGTGCATACGACAAGACCCCACAGGGGCTGGCACCTAATTTGAACTGCTGATTCTGTCTGCTGTACAAGCTTGATAAAAATTGCTATATCTTCAAAGTTGATCCATCGAAAGGGAACCTCCAATTCTTCACAAATAATGATTACTAGTACATTGAATCATACACTGGTGGTGGTCAGTAGTTTATGTATTTAGAAAATATTCCACCAGGAAGTAATACATTGAGTTACCGCTCCTTTTCAAGTATGTCCTGGGCACAGTTCTGATTACAATACATGGTTACATTAAATGAACATACATTATATTTAAAGACATTTCAGGAACAGTTAACGCTTTATCTGTAGGCATTGCTGCCATTAATTATTAGAGATGGTTAGAGGACCAGGTACAGTATAAAGGTGACTGCGGAGGGATACAAAAAATAATAGGGATGAGGGAGGCATGATACAATTTATATACATTTCTATTTGATCTTCAACTTACAACTCGGTTCAAATAAATGCATACAAAATGAATCTATACAGTATCTTCATATAGCGATAAAAATATGCACACAGCGCACTGGGGGTCAGTACAGATATTAATATTATATTTGTACTCACCCCCTGTGCGCTGTGTGCATATTTGTATCGTATTTCTGAGAAAGCCCAAAGGTTTATCTCGTTGAGCAGTAATTGGCGAGTGACACCATGCGCCCAGCATCAAGGGGATCTTTCTTCTACCTACACCACACATCAGACAGCACGAGTGTGGAATCTTTGATCTTTATTCAGTATCTTCATATAGGATTATATTTGGGTTCATCAGAGAAATAAGATTTATGGGGATACTAATAAAATAGTAACGTTTTTTCAACATATTTACATTGAAGATCAGGTTCTAACATACAGCCGCGCCAACGAGTATTCTAAAACTTATCTGGGGCTATCACCAACAAGACTCAGGTACATGCTGGGTAGATGCTGCAACATTTCAGTGACATTTCTGCAGACAGACTAATGGCCCATCAGATTAACACAGCGAGGGTCCCTGGCAGTCCCATTCAGTTTCAATTGATTGCCCCAAATTTTCCAAGGCAAGTTTTAGATTGCTCGTCAGCGCACCTGTATCGTGAAGATTCTCAGGGGAGCCAAATCTTACAGAATGTATCAAACGATCCATTTAACAAACTGGTGAGAGTTTCCATAAGATTAAGTTCTCTTCATTTTTGAAAAATCCTAGTCATTGGCTTGGCAACAATAACTCTAGCTAAAAGATGAGTCGTTAACCCCACCTATATTGTATTTGATCCAATCATACTGGCGATATGTTTATCAGTTTAAATTATTCATCAACAAAATAGCGCCCAAACGATTCTGTGGTTTAGAAGATGACCGGCGCGTTCTGGAGACATGGCGTTTGAAGCTACCATCTGAAACTATTACACTTAAGCCTTAAAGAACCCCAGTCGAATGGAGCAAAGTACACCCACGAACGAAAAGACCTACCTAATTTCCTGTAGAAATATGTCCAATTACCTAAAGATCAGTAAACAAGATAATTAACTTGTAACATTTTAATAAATGAACACTCTACCACCAACAATGGCTCGGTGACGACAATATATTTTTTAATGCTTTAACAATTATGTAGACATTTTGGAGTTTGCTGGTGTATAGAATGACCTCTATCATTAATCGCCTACGAAAATGACATTACATTTTAGTATAACACAGCAACGGTGTATGCAGTATTTGTTATAGGTGCCATTCCGACATTATTATTTTTATACATGGATGGGAAGCTGGGGTCCCCAGAGTTGAAACTTAATATTTTCAGCTCTGGGGATACCTTGGTTCCTGGGATACTTACAGCTGAAGGTAGGCCTGGTGCTTTCCCCTTTAGGGGGAAACAAAATGCAGGTTTACGTGTCACATGGGCAAATAGGAAGAGGCAACATCATCCACTGTGGCTTCCTATTAGCCCGTGTGATATGGGGAATTTAAATACAAAAAAGTAGTGGTGTTACTTTCTTCTGCAAGTGTCGGGGCGTTCCCAAGGCTGAAATTAACATGTTTCCCATGCTTCCTGTTAAAGAAAAAAAAAAACTGGAGCAAGAGTTCCTGAAGTGGGACAGCTCATTTAAAATAAATATTTATATTGGGATTAATGAAATGCATCTAAATTCTCTAAAGAACTGTTTAAATGAACGTTAATGAAGATGCCATCACAGGCATTCAGTTAATTCTGGTGATTTTTTTATTTTCCTTCCCCAAGCTGAAAGATACAAAGTCAGCCGACCAGAAGACCACACTGTTACATTTCCTGGCTGAGATCTGCGAACAGGAGTACCCTGATGTATTGAAGTTCCCAGATGAACTGGTTCATGTAGAAAAAGCCAGCAGAGGTACCGCACTCTTACAGGCTTGTTAAATTAACTGTTCCAATAGGTTTCACTCTTTGTCCCAAATGTTCAATTCTTGCTTTTTTATGATTGGACTTGGACAGGTCTGCCAACAGAATCAATGGAATATCACTAATTTTATTAAATCGAAAAAATACTGTGAAAAAGCGCTAAAGTGTCTATAATTCAATAAATAAGTGTTTAAACAGTGATAAACTCTTACATGAGAATAGGCTGCGTGGTAACTACTGCCCTGTACAGAGAGAATCAGAACAAACAACAAAATAACCTGGCACCAAATAATGTCCAATGGTGATAGGTCCTGAGATCTTCAGTGGATAAGCACAAGTGCTTGCAGATCATGAAACGAGAAAAACAGAAGGGTCAAAACATAGCGTAAAACTGCTGGGTAACGTCAGCCTACACTAAAGACAAAACATACACTCTCTTAGTGACTGACTATAAAATGAATTTAATAAAAATGAACTGTCAATAAAACAAAGACCACAGAACTGACTGGAGGACAGCTGGTCATCCAGAGTTGATAAAATCAAAACCCTACTTACAAGAAAGGGTGACAACGAGCAAAGGTGGATAGAGGTAAGTGTCCAACCGACATCAGGAAAAGTTCCAACAGAGCTCTACTCTGTGACGTTGGTGCTGTCGCCGGAAAAGCCTGATGTCAATCACGGGGAAGCGCCATTGGGGGAAGCAGGCTCACTGGAGTACTCACGCCAACACCGTGTGGAGCTACTCCTCCACCCTCACTGCTCCTCCTCTACGCCCGGCAGCTAGTGCGCGCCCGCACGCGTGTGCCCGTGAAGTAAAAGGTACACAAACCTCGCCGCTCGATCACCGGATGAAACTGCAAGTCCTGCAAAGTACTGTAGGCAGTCCAGAGGGTGACTAATAGCACCCGCCCTACGCGTTTTGTATAACTAATTCTACTTCCTCGGGCTGATAACAATCAGCCATATGTATCTTGTTATCAGCCCCTGAGGAAGTAGAATTAGTTCTATGAAACGCGTAGGGCGGGTGCTATTAGTCACCCTCTGGATTGCCTATAGTACTTTGCAGGACTTGCAGTTTCATCCAGTACTCCAGTGAGCCTGCTTCCCCCACCGGCGCTTCCCCGTGATTGACATCAGACTTTTCCGGCGACAGCACCAACGTCATAGACTAGAGCTCTGTTGGAACTTTTCCTGATGTCGGTTGGACACTTGCCTCTATCCACCTTTGCTCGTTGTCACCCTGCTTCTTGTAAGTAGGGTTTTGATTTTACCGACTGTCCAGCTGTCCTCCATCGTCAGTTCTGTGGTCTTTGTTTTATTGACACAGTTCATTTTTATTAAATTCATTTTATAGTCAGTCACTAAGAGTGTGTATGTTTTGTCTTTAGTGTAGGCTGACGTTACCCAGCAGTTTTACGCTATGTTTTGTCCCTTCTCTGTTTTACTCATTTTATTCAGATTTATTATAGGAAATTTCAGTGTTTTTGTCCATAATTGCGAAATATTGCTTTTTTGTATTTTTCACCTTTTGTCTGTTACCATATGTCTTGTCTCAGAGCTGTGAACTTCTTGGTGCTTCCTTAAGCTATAATTTGCACCTATCTTTAGTGTAGTCTTATTTTGGCCTTTGTTCCCTTCTTATTATAGTGTCTGCTGAATCTTTGCAAAAAAACTTGGAGAAGATGAAAAAGCAGATTTCAGACCTTCAGAGAGACATTGAAACCTTCCCACCAGCAGAAGACGATAAGGATAAGTTTGTGGAAAAGATGACAATATCCTTTAATCATCTGTAGCTGTATTAAAACTTCACCTTCTCTCAAATTCTATTATGTGGGAAAAAATTATAATACACAGTTAACCCAATAGTATTTTTTGCAAGTGTAGAATTCCATTTGGGGCCATTATTCAGAATAAGGCAAGACTTGTATTATTTTAATTTCTGCATTCGAATCAGCTCATTTGAGAGATCTCTTTGGCTTCGGCGGGATTTAAACATGGCGGAGATATCTGGACCCCATGTAACTCGGGAAGCAGGGGGTCCCTGGAACTGAAATTAATGCGGTTCAGCTCCGGAGACCCCCTGCTTCAATACTGTTATTAAAATAAAAGCTGTGCTATCGCCTGTTAGAGGCGCGCAGGTAGAGTGACCGATTTAGTCTCACTGTTACTGCGCGTCTCACACACAGGTGCAACACGGTAGGATTCAAACGGCGCGAGTCCCATTCAGACCCTGGGACCCCCGCTGTGTTAATCCCGATGGATTATTAAGTCTCCTTACTGGGACACGGCGAGCACGGACGAATAAAACACGGTGCTGCCGCAGATTTAGGGGTGGCACTGCGAGCAACCATAATGCTGCATCTGTATGTATACCAGCAAAATGCTACTACTGTACTCCTTTGTGCTTGAAATGCTCTACATGTTTCAGTTTGTTACCCTTCTATTTCCTTTTGTGCTCTCCCACTTAATAACCTATATTGCAGATATTATATTTTGATTCACTTAACACAAAGCAAAAAAGTAAACAATTTTGTAAACATATAGACCGATATTTACTAAGCGGTGCTATTCCATGAGACGCTTTCTGGTGCCGGAAGATGGAATGGGGCCGTAAAGTGTCTTATGGAAATAGCCAATTAAATATAAGCCATAGTGCAAATTACACTTCCAATTCTGAAGTAGAGCAATGGTGCTTATTTTATTTGGCCCACGTGGGACAAGATATTTACTTTCCTTGACAGTTTTAAGGTACGTATTTGTCAAAGATGCCCAAGAACAGTATAACAAGCTGTGCATGATGCATTCCAACATGGAGACCTTGTTTAAAGAGTTGGGAGAATATTTTGTATTTGACCCCAAGAAAGTCACCATTGAGGAGTTCTTCCTAGACCTGCACAACTTCCGTAACATGTTCTTGGTGAGTTAACTGAAATGCATGGCAAATAGGACTGGCTGCAGAAGCTTGGGCAACGTTGTTCTATTTTTTCCATAGTGCTTTCTTGCAGACCGATTTGTATCAACATTGTAGTTTTCTGAAGTTTGCACCCAATGATGAGGGCTTGTGTCTAAGTTGTGGACTTTGTGTGCATCAAGGGATTAGTTTACCCAGAAATGTTGGTTTTTTGCTTTATGCCAACATGTTATTTTTACCCTGTGTATGCTAATTGTTTATAAATGGGCTCTGAGTATATGGGGGAAATAGAGATCCCATCCCATCCCATGTGATGCACTCAACTCCACCAATAGTTATGTATATGTCTTCACCTCTTGAGAGTTAACTAAGATGTGGGCCGGATCAGGAACCGACTAGCTTGAGATAATATCTTTTTGTACATGCAGTACTGAAGCTATACATGTGTATACTTATATATCTCAAATTAATCTACCAAAATGAGGGCCAGATCTAGAACCTACTAGAAGTGATATACAATACAGACAATATTGAACCTATCCAAGATACACTGGAAGGTGTACTCATTACATGCCAATATCATTTGTGAACCCAAATGAAGGTGATTGGGTTTCAAAACCACAGGCATTGAAAGGGTGTTCAGAAGGCAATTAAGCTGGTGAGACCAATATATTTGGTTTAAGAGTATTTCCTATTCAAATCGAGATATTCTTTTAATCTAGCACGGCAAGCGCTATAATTTAGGTTTTAATCGAATTTGTGTTTTCAAATTAAGTAAAATTGGTATGTTTAACTATTAGTGGAGTTCAGTGCATCACATGGGATCTCTCTTTCCCCATATACTCACAGTTTCTATCCCAGATAGCACCACTCCAGAAAGTTCAGTTCTTTAGCTGAGCAGGACCAATTTCCCTTCCCCTCCCCCTCCCCACCTACCTTTTCCCCATTTGGATTAGAAATAGGCTCTGGCACATAAATTAAAGATTGTGCAAAGAATAGCTACTACAATGGTACATGGCCTACATCATGAAGGCTAAATTAGCTCAATATGTGCAGCTTGGAGGAGGGAAAGGAGATGGGGGATATCATTAAAACTTTTAAATATATAAAGAGATTCAACGAGTTGCAGGAGGAAAGTATATTTCAGAAAGAGAGAGAAGTGCTAGAACATGAGGTCATGTTTTGTAGCTTAAGGGTGACAGACTTAGGCCGCGCTTATAGCGAAGGCGCGGCAAAACAAATGTATTGCCACCATCACGTGCGTTTATAGTACAAGCGACGCGACGGCTTGGTCACGATCGCTGGAAGTCAAGTCAATTTGATTTTTCCAGCGACTGCAGCATGACGTTGCTGTTGCCGGTTATGGCACTATAAGCGCAGCCATAGGGGAAATATGAGGAAGTACTTCACAGAAAGGTTGGTGGATTTGTCGAATGGCCCCTTATCAGAAGTGGTAAAGGCCAATACAGTAAGGGGATTCCAAAATGCTTCAGCTTGACATAAGGCTATCCTAATTATGAAAGCCAAGAATCAAATTGGGTCTGAGGTTATGCAACGGGCAGCCTAAATGAACCTTTTCAGTGCTCAAATTCTGTGTTTCCTAGAGTGCTTTTATTCCTGTGAGAGCTGCTTCTTTTTGTATGTATGTACAGTATGTCTTTATTTATATAGCGCCATTAATGTACATAGCGCTTCACATTAGTGCTTTGAAAGTGTAGGCTTGGCAACTTCTTACTTATGACATATTTGTTTTGGCCTCTTTGTATAGCAAGTCCTAAAAGAGAACCAGAAGCGACGCGAAACAGAGGAAAAGATGAAACGTGCTAAACTGGCCAAGGAGAAAGCAGAGAAGGAACGGCTGGAGAAGCAGCAGAAGAGAGAGCAACTCATTGATATGACTTCAGGTAAGGATGGCCGAGAAGTATTTAGAGACAGAGTATGAATATTATAGGTCCGGACAGAAACATAGGTGTATGTCCTAATGTTACTGGAGAAAGGTATAGTGGGAGAGCGGTTGCTTTACCAATTTGAATATTGAGAGTATATTCTATGGTATCCTGTTTCCTTTTGCTGTGATGAGCAATGCACTACTTTATAACTGTCAGTAGCAAAGGTCTTTAGAAGTAATATTGGTTAGGGGCTCACAGTAGTCAGACATGTTATGGGTTAGACACTTTTTTCTTTATCAAATTTGACATACTGCACCGACACACTTTATTCGAGCAAATACCCAGTATGTACCTGGAATGCGCCGCTCCTCACCTCTGACAAGCCCCGTTGCATTTGCCTTCCCAGCCTGGGTTCATGCCTGGCTGACGGGCGGCTGATCTGTTAAATGATAATGATAATGATTAGGATTTAATAGGCTGCAATGCTTCGCGTGTCTACCAGATGGCATAAATTCATGAATTGTAATGCAGTATATATATATATATATATATATATATATACTGTGCAGTATTGCAGCCAGCGGGAATAAAATGCTTCAATCCCTGCCTGGAAAATAACCCAATGCACTCGGGCAGAAAACAGTCACAAACCTCAATACACCCGGGTATACCCGAATTCGTGGGACTAGCCGAGCTCGAATAAAGTGTGTCGCCAGTGTATGATGGGAATTGTTCTAAAGCCCCTATGAAACCCATATGCTTGTGAAACTGTACAGTAAATCGGGATGCTTATGAAGATTGGCATTTATGGCACATTGGGCTTTAGGACCCTGCATGAGTTTCCAGCTTAGCTGCTAGGTGTGGGTGGCAGGTGAGATGTTGGCAGTCAGCAAAGACAAACTTGAATAAATCTATATAAAAGTTATGTATCAGTATGACGAACACCGTAGGAAGATGTGAAGTGCAAAAGCTGAATGCAAAGTAAAAGCAGAAAGTAAAGTAGGATTTCTCAAAAAAATAAATAATATATACATGTGTAAAATATTGAAATCATTGAAACATTGAAATCCGCAGTACCAGATACTTTCTTTGTATTAACACTGTAACATAATGTCATTGATACTTTGTTTTTAACATTTGGAATTGTTGAAGTATCCACTACTGACTTTGTGTTTTCATTGAAATTGTTTTATGGATAGTATAGAACAAACAATTTGTTCCCAGCACTCAAAATAGCTTGTCGAAATAAGAATTGTTACTGATCTATAAAGATTGTACACGGCAAACAACAACACATATCCATGATACGCAAATGACTGCTATAGACTAACTGACAGATCAAAATCACATACTCCTGCAGTTCGCAGCTGGCAGCTTACTCATCTGGTCTGACATTCTCTAGGACTTTGGAGACTGTTTGTTATTCTGGGGGTCTTGCCACATTATCTACTGTAGTCCAGTGGTTCTCCATGCAATTAGTACATTAGCTCTATGTTGTTTCACTCAGAGATTACTGTTTCTTCTTGGTATTAGAGTGCCTTACTGCAATTTTATGAGACAGTTTCAGGTTTGCTTTAAATTCTAGAGTTCATACTGCAATTGTCTGTTATAGTCTGTGCTCATATCAGTAGTGGTATATTCATATATTAGCATAATGCCACTTCTGTTTGCGTTAACTTGATTTAGTGGTCATAGAATTTATATTGCATTTTGTTAGGTCCAGCCTGTTCTTCTAGAGGTAGTGCCAGATACATTTGGTGTTTATAGTACCCCACTGAGGGATATCTATTTATGGACATTACCCTTTTTTGTATCCATTGATGTTTTGTTCATGTTATTAGGGAGCACCTGTTTGTGACAGGGGTAAGGGAAGTACCTAGATCGGATTGATCTAAGGGAACGGGCCAGAAGAAGGGGCTAGGTGCCCCGAAACATTGCCCCCCTTATTCTCCTGTTATCTCCCTCCCCTTTTCTTTCCCCTTGTCTATCCTATTGCGTTTCCCTTCCCCCACTTAGGATTTTTGTTCTGTGCATTATGTAACATAGGAGTATGTGATTTTGATCTGCCATTTAGTCCATAGCAGTCATTTGCGTACCATGGATATGTGTTGTTTGTCTTGAACAATCATTATATATCAGTAAAAATTCTTATTTCGACATATTCTATTTTGAGTGCTGGGAACAAATTGTTCTATATTGTAACATTGGAGGGAATTGGGGTTCCTCCTTGTTCCTGTGCACCATTCAGATATTCACCTCTCTATAAAAAAATTTCAGCACCTAAAAATTAAGCACTTCCTGTTTTATGGAAAGTGAACCCCATTATTGATGAGTCAAATTACGGCTAAAAAGTCACACGCCGTAGTTTTGTGAATTGCTGGTCACTTGAACATGGTTTAATGCTGACATTTTGGGGATCATCCTCCAAGCTGAATTGACAAGTTTTTTTTATCATGTAAGAGAAGCCCTTAGCTTGAATGTGTTTCAAATTAGAGATTTTTGGCTGTGATAGGAAGTTTGAGGTTTACAAATCTAAATTGAGCTCAAATCACGTTAATATTCTTGAAGGAATGAGGTGCAGAGATTGTTTTCTTTGGAAAAGACGTGTTGTTTTTTCTGATCTTCCTCAACTCTCGAGCATTAAAGGTCTTCTGGACAAGTCCATTGGCAAACTTGTGTCCTGACCTGTCTACTTCCTGCATGCATACATTTTCACTCCGTATCCTCTGGGGGAATAAAAATCAAGAGTTAGAAGTTTAAAATGTTAAGTTCTGACACATTTTATCTGAACTTAAATTGTGGTTGGAGAGGTAGGAGGAGAAATATAAAACAAAAGAAGTGTCATTGTTTCCACATTTTCCAGCTTGATCGAGAAAGCAGAAGTAAAATCAGCCAGGGTCTTTTGCCAAGAATATTGTCAGTGATACAATGTTGTAGCGCTTACAATTTATATGATACTGTACAATACAAGATGTATTTATTTGTTTGATAGAGGACACAATAGGATGGTATACTACATAAAATAAACTACAGTATATAGCAAAGTTGTAAAACTAAATCTGAAAAGTCTTTAATGGTCTATTTGTTATCTGCTGGCTTGGCGTTTCAGAATTGAACTGTTCTGTGATAGGTACCTTTGGAGGGTTTTTACTTACTCATGTCACATAGCAGATCTTTCCACATCTCTAAGGAATGTAACTTGTTATTAATTGAGCAAGCGATTTCCTGTATGACCCGTTACTGATGAAGGCCAGATGCTGTTTCCTGCCTTTGTCCTGGACAACAGAGCCTTATGTCCCTCATTCACATAAAACGTATCCTGTTGATTATTTAGACTCTTGTATTTCACTACCATTGCAGTGATAGAAGAGCCTCTAAACCTGCACTTTTGCAGACACTTTAACATTGAAAGTGTTGCTGCAGCATCTCATATTCGGAAATCAATATTTAATTAAGCAATACGAAGTTATTTCCAACAATCTGAGGTTTATTGTACTTAAAAATGGAGATCCAGCACATTACCGGAACCCACCATCAATAGTTGGACTAATACTATACTATAATTATCTGCCCCACGTATACTTTTACCGCACTCTAACAACCAAGAGAGGCTCTCACATTGGCTAATATATGAACTTTGTGGACAGCTAAGACTGTGCTTATAGTGCCGGCGTCGTCGTGGCAAAACAAATGTATTGCCGCCATTGCGTTCGCTTATAGTAGAAGCGGCGCGACGGCTTGGTTGCGATGGCTGGATGTCGTCAGCTTGATTTTGCCAGCGACCGCAGCGTGACGTCGCTGTCACCGGCGACGGCACTAAAAGCGCAGCCTTGTGCACATATCTCCTAAAATAAATACGTGGGTTTGTGTTGCAAAGATTTGTGTACATTGGGGATACTTTTAATTATCCTCTGTAGAATAAGAAAGTTTTGGAAGCCCAGAAATATATTTGGTTTTAAGAAGATGTGTTGCTGCCGCTCCTCTAAGAACAAATAATTGCTTTATTATGTGTCATTTTAGTTTTTCCCTGCACCATTCATGTCTAGTCTTGTAATCTGGGTCAAGATTTGTGCCTACACTCCACCAGCAGATGGTGCCATTGGTAGAGTGTCTGTGCTGCTAGTAAAGCAGTGACAGATGTTCTAATGTGCTTTTATAGATTTAGGTTTCATCATGAACTGTTCCTATGGTGACCGTGAGGCAAAGATACAGATTTATTCTGTGTTAACCCTTCCCTCCTTGGCCCCCTTGAGAGGGAGGATTTAAAAAAAAATGTATAAATCCCCTTTTCCTGCCCTCTCATTTCCTTTGTGGTTTGTGGTGACAGAGCAAGCTATAGCTTCCTGTGATTCGGGTTTCCCCTGTCGGAAGAAATAGCTGACCCAGGTTGGTTAGAGAGTAATTATCTGATATTCCTCAAGGAGGGGATTGAATAAGGCCTTTGTGAGACCCACAGTTCCTGCAGAAAAGGGTAGAGTACACAGTTTACAGGGCTGTTGGGGTTTCATTGCTCTGGTTTTATGCCTGCGAGGGACAGAAAGTATTGCATATATATATATTTTTATCACATTATTCCTTCAATAACTGTATGGGACTCAACTGCCATCTTACTGTTTTAAAGGTTAGGAAAAAAAAAAAAAAAGCATTTGGCTTAATAGAAATTCATTGCCTTACATCCCTCTCGCCTCAGCCCCCCATGATCATGCCCCCCTCTGTGGCCGGGGGGGGGGGGGGGGTGGGGTCCTTCTGAAGACATTCAGTTTAGCACCTTGAAATACTAAAGTCCCATTTTTTTTTTTAAACTGTGCCAAAACAAGTCAACTAAATGAAAATTAATCTTGTACCCTCTGCTACATACATTTAGTATACATGACACAAAAACAAGGATACTGTGTGCTTAGTACTACAGTTGTTTCAACATGTATAAGATATTTTATTCTGGTTAGGATAGAAACAGATATCTCCTCCAATGAACAACCATTGCCTTTTAGCAAACAAACAAGAGCTTCAGTTACAGTTTGTATTTTTTTTTCCCCGGTTGCTATTTTGTAAGAGTCCCATATAACCTCAGTGCAACTAAATAAGCAGCTTGTGGATACTTGTGTACATTTTCCATTTGTATCCGGCAGATGGAGCATGGATCAGGCTGCAGCTTTCTGTCTCTGACCTTTAACCTCCCTCCCCTCCCTTTGCTTGTGCAATGCAGACAGGGAGGACAGGTCTGCACTGCGGTGTAGGGAGTGGATGTAATAATGAACGTCAGCAAGAAGTTCCCATAACTCATTTGTTTTCTCTGGGCACCGTTCCAGACCCTGGGCTTTTTCCTGTGTACAGCTTCCTTGATTCAGAAAAGCTGCATGTGCCGAGACACGTGTTGACGGACATTTTTTTATGACCAGTAGGGGGGAAAAGCAGTTTGAATGTAAAATAATCTCCTAGAAACGAATTAGAAGTATGAGACAGAGATTAAGCCCAGCACAGAGATTCCTAAACAGCTGGTCTGTAACTACAGATTGAAAAATAAGCATGTATAATGTTTGTAAAAATGTATTTGTAAATACAGTTGCCACTTTTCTCACTATGATTCTCTTTTGCATATATTCTAAATGAAAAGAATATAAATATGATTTTGTATTTTTTTTCTGAGCCTGCTTTTTTGTATGTTTTATGGTTCATGGCAGGCAACCTATTTGATTTTACAGGATCAAGACCATGTCATGAAAGGCATAAAGGCACTGCAAGAGTTTGGTTACCATAAAATGATGAGCCCTTTTAGGGGTCATTTTAAATTGAAGTAGTGATTTGATGGTTACCAAACTCTCATTGCCTAAGAACTCCTAGCTTTAGGAATAAATAGTACTGTACTCTCATAACTCAGTGGGAGGAAAAGACCTCAGCTAGTCTTCTGCTTCATCTCACCAAAACATACATTTATTCACATTTCCCTTGTGAGCTCTTCAGTGATGTGTATATAGAAAAATAGCTCACTGACCCAAATAGCATTGCATTCAGTCTGCTGCTACATTGATAAGGATACACGAGATCTGTATGTATACACATGTAGTCATGCGAATACTGACATTCATCACGGCCAAGGGAGCATTTTGGCATCCTACCGCATCCACTTATCTCATTGTACTGTATTTAGAAAGCAGAATGAATAGAAAGTGGGGGGAAAGTAAAAATCTAAAACGGCACATGCAATTTTTAACTAATCTGTCAGGAGGTGTGAAAAAACAAAAACAAAATAAAAAGCTAGTGAAACCTATTAAATACCAAGCACAGCAGCAATGCTTCCCCCCATCAAAAGTATTTTACATTTGGATTTACGCAACCTGCTTTCTAAATAGTGTTAACAAAAAAGATAGAAAAACCTCACTCTCCTACTGTATATTGGTTGATTAGGATCAGAGTTGAGATAGGCGCTACCTAGGATTGTAGTACAAAATGAACAGAAAGTCCTAAACACAAAAATCTCTATATAGTTGCATACTAAATCATAATGGTAGAATGGCGAATAAATTAATTAAATTAAAAAGAAGCTTTTAAAAGCTAGTTTTTAATTAATTTATTCACCCGTCTGCTATTATGATTTAGTATGCACCTACCTGTATATGGATTTCTTTGCCCTTTCTATTTAGGACTTTCTGTTAATTTTGTACTATAATCCTGGGTAGCACCGTCCTACAGTATCTCAACTCTGATACTAATCAACCAACATACTGTAGGAGAGCAAGGTTTCTTTTAAATCTTTTTTTTTGTAAACACTATTTAGAAAATAGGTTGCATAAATAAAAATGTAAAATACTTGATAAAAAATAAAAAAGCATTGCTGCTTTACTTGGGCTATATTAGTACTGTATGTATGTATGTCTTTATATAGCACCATTAATGTACACAGCGCTTCACAGCAGTAATACATGTGGCAATCATATAAATAACAAATACAAATAACACATAATGGGAATAAGTGCTTCAGACATAAAAGTAACACTTAGAAAAAGGAGTCCCTGCTCCGAAGAGCTTACAATCTAATTGTAGGTAGGGAGAACATACAGAGACAGGAGGAGGGTGTTCTGGTGTGTCTGCAAGGGGCCAAGGTTTATGTATGAGGTGTCTAGTATGCACCTACCTGTATATGGATTTCTTTGCCCTTTCTATTTAGGACTTTCTGTTAATTTTGTACTATAATCCTGGGTAGCACCGTCCTACAGTATCTCAACTCTGATACTAATCAACCAACATACTGTAGGAGAGCAAGGTTTCTTTTAAATCTTTTTTTTTGTAAACACTATTTAGAAAATAGGTTGCATAAATAAAAATGTAAAATACTTGATAAAAAATAAAAAAGCATTGCTGCTTTACTTGGGCTATATTAGTACTGTATGTATGTATGTCTTTATATAGCACCATTAATGTACACAGCGCTTCACAGCAGTAATACATGTGGCAATCATATAAATAACAAATACAAATAACACATAATGGGAATAAGTGCTTCAGACATAAAAGTAACACTTAGAAAAAGGAGTCCCTGCTCCGAAGAGCTTACAATCTAATTGTAGGTAGGGAGAACATACAGAGACAGGAGGAGAGTGTTCTGGTAAGTGTGTCTGCAAGGGGCCAAGGATTATGTATGAGGTGTATAGTATCAGCCATGGAGCTACTCATATATTTAGTAGGTTTCACCTAGCTTTTGTTTTTGTTTTTAACACACCTCCTGACAGATTAGTTAAAAATTGCATGTGCCGTTTTACATTTGGACTTTTTCCCATTTAAGATTCTGTCTTTTAGCTTCAGTTGGCTGACTGTCTCCATTATGTAACAGCCACTCTTCTGCTGCTAGAGGCTAGAGGGTAGACTAGAGGGTGTCAGTGTAAGGCAGGATGACTGTTAATGCCCGTTTTTAATAGCGAGGGAGGCAAAGAAAGTGGGGAAGGGGGGTGGATAAGTATAATATGCTGAGGAAAGGTATGGTTAATATAGTCTGAGGACAATACAAAAGTAGCTTTACATAATTATACAGATGTCACTTTGAGTTATCAACCCAATGATATGTCTGGCAAGAAACCACTATGCTTAATGGTCTCGCGTCTTTGTCCGTGTGTCTGCCCCTGATATTCCATTCTGGGTGTCTCAAGTGACCTCACTAAAAATGTAAGAAGCGTTTGGGTGCTGTAGTTTTTGATGACATATACAGGAGATATGTTTTAAGCCCACACAGAATGCTGTGAGAATAGTAATGTACTTTTGGTTCATTAACTGTTGGAGATGAACTTTTCTGAATTGTGAGAGAATAAGTGATTAAAAGGACTAACATTACTTGCTATTTTTTATGACATTGTTTACAGATTTAGTGTGTTTGCAATCTGTATAGAAGTATACAAATAATACATTTAGAAAGCTGAAAGCAAACAGTAGGAGTACGCTATTTCTGCTCAGAGTAACTTAGTTTAGGCCGTGTAATTTACCCCATTTTGTTGTGTTTTGGCAGAGGGTGATGAGACTGGTGTAATGGACAGCCTTATGGAGGCTCTGCAGACTGGAGCTGCGTTCAGAAGGAAAAGAGGTCCACGGCAAGGTAAATCCCATAAGCTGTAAATTCCTTCAGCTGCACAGTGAAACCCCATCAGAGGATTTTAAAAAGCCAAGTGACAGCAGCACGAAGGACCTTAATATATACATGTCGAAGCGGCCACTGAAAATCCCTATGAGGGATTTACAAAATAGTAATTTATTTAATCAATGTTTCGGCTTATACATAAGCCTTTCTCAAAAAAGGCTTTTCTATATGCCGAAAACATTGATGATTAAATACATTATTATTTTGTATATATTTATATATATATAAATATATATATATACACACACACACACAGCACCCCCTCCCCCGAACTGGTATGGGTGCAGACAAAAGAAGTATCCACTTTAGTGAATGATTCCTATTGAAGGCCATACATTGTGTGGCATGGAGAGAAGAATGAGTTCAAAAGGAAGAGATCGTGAAAGATGGAATTAACAAGAAAAAAAACTAATAACTGAAGAGAAAAAATATATATTAATGGGATCAAGAAAGTAAAAAGTTATATAGCTGTTCCGTGATGGGCCCCACTGACACTGCAGGGGTTTACATATGATTTTGTTGTGCGCAACTGCATTAAACATTCACTTAACAAAGACAGCTTATATTTAATGTGGTATAGTTCAACTGACAGTTCACCTTTACTAAATATGGCAGGATTTATTACTGCTGCTTGGTGCTTATTAAGCACGTCATAAAGTGAGGCGGGGGTTATTGATTCTGGTTCCCAGCCTGGAAGGATGCTTTACTGGAACAGGATACATTTGTGTTGCATGTGCTTTGATGTTAACTGTTCATGTTCTACAAACCGTCACCAATCCTCAATACGCTGTCACCGCTAAGAATAATTTAAGGTCTAACGTTAGGCATTCCTGGTCTCCTGTTTACTATTCAAATTATGTAATTAACACAAAAAAAAATCCAATGTAGCAAAATGTGTCCAACAATGTGGTTAATCTTTTCAAAAAGGTACTAGGTTCAATTAGAGCCCAAAAAGAGTACTTTTTAAATGTTAGATTTAATATACGTGCTGCAGTGCTGGTTACAGAGAGAGAATGATACAAATACATACAATTTATATACTGTATGCAGACAGTTCATAAGAAAATTACAAAAACAGAAAAAGTCTAATACATTACTACCTATAAGACTACTCGAAATGTCGTGAAATTGAAATATGAGTATTCACATATTATGGATTTAACACTCCTCTGTTGAATTCTAGTTTTGTTAGCATAAATACAGGGTTTTTATGCTCAACGCGTTGCCTCTTGTCCTAAAGATCAGCCCACCTTTTGTGGGTGTGTCTGATCTCTCACTGATCAATCTCTTGTGCATCATATTTTAATTATCTTCCATTTTGTAAACCTGTAAAGATATGAATAATGTCCGTTTTGTCACCTCTGGCCAGAGAGGGTCCATAAACTTTTACGATGCCCCTTTGAAAATTGGCCTGGCAGGACAGCAATATCTGTATGCTATCATCATGGTTCTTATTTTTATTGTTTTATTGCCCCCACAAACACACCAGGTCAATCCTTGATGACCTCACAGGAGACAGAAAAATATGTCTTAATACAGTTGAACCCTTTGGTTGCTGTATTGTTAACACAACTGAATAGTTTAATACATTAACGTGACACTAGGCTTTCTATTTAATCATTTTCCTTCGATTATTTACCTTCCCTTCCCACACTGTTCTTTTACTCAATTTTTCTATTGTTGTTTACATTTTATAAGAGTATTTCACTGAGATTTATTCCAAAGGCTTGAAAAGAAAGAAACCGAATGCGAGTAGAATGCTCACCATGTGTATGTGATCATCTCATTATTTAAACCGTATCACACTATTGTTTTCTCCCTCTCCTGGATATATGCACCAAAAGACTCTTCTACACAGCAATATACTAGAAAGGACTTCGAAAATCCTTTATCTTTGGTTGCAGATCTAGGATTTCTTTTTTGGACACTAACTGATTTGACTATTTGCATATGCATTCATATATTAAGTAATCACACTTTTTCACTATCAGAGCAATAGGCACTTTGTTTTTATATATTGCTTCAGGAAATAATCAAATAAACATCAGTACTTTCTTTTTTTACATATAACTGAAAATAATATTCTAGGGTGAGAAGGGGACAGAGACACATGGAGAGAGAACTGCGGATCTCAACGCCTCAGACCGTCGCATTGGTTATGTACTCTGAAGATCTATAATTCCTTTAATCTTTCCCATGACCCATGGAGCAATGCAGTGGATACCCAGTTCAAATATTTGAAGGGACTCCACCTCTTTGAAGGTGTCGGGAGACAGAGTATTTAGGAATGGCTTCCATTTATTAAGGACTTTATCTGTTCTCTGCTCCGTGTCTCCATATGAGTCAAATTTTTGTTTGGTCATGACAGAACAGGAATGATTCTAGCTGGGCAATCGTTGGGGCGTGTGTTCTGATCCAATTGACTAAAATCAACCTTTGCGTCAACAAAAGAATTACACCCGCCAGTTGTGGTACCCTTAGAGTCATAGTTTCACAAACCTTCAAATATCCAAAGAGCATTACCCTGAAGTCAACGAAAGCTGTATTCGCAAGAACTTATTTAGAAAGCCCAAGCTCTTATACCAAAATTTCCGTATCTTCCTACAGTGCCACAAACAATGAGAAATATTAGCATCACTGCAGCCACATTTCTGACACAGTACCCTGGACCCATGTTGGAATTTATTCAGTTGTGCTATGGATATGTACGCCCGATTGACTATTTTGATCTGTAGCTCCCTTAAATTAGCAACCAAAGTAATAGAGCGCACCACCCCCATACCCCGCGACCGGAACTTCTAGATCCAAAAGCTTAGGGAACGCCACTTGCCATTTGGTGAGCAAAGGATTCCAGTACTTGGCAGTACGGATTTCTATCAAACTACTGTAAATCATTTTGGAGGTGAAGCCCGTCTTTAGGGACGTATCAAGCCCAGCCTCCAGCGGATTATGGTCCAATAAAGATTGCACTGGCTGCATAATGTCTCGGCTGCAAGAAAGCAAAGAATTGTTTATTTGATAACTGGTAGTTTTCTCCAAGTTGTTGAAGGTTGGAAACACATGTTCCCCTGGACCGAAACTGCCAGAAATATGTACAAGGCACCTGGTGGCCATAAAGATCGAGTGATCTTGGGCTGCAAAAAAGTTGAGATTTCCCACAATAGGTAGGTAGTTAGAGACTGTTGGGGATAGTGTGAAATATTTTCTCATTTTACGCCAGGCAATGTGTCCCTGAAAAAAACGCAATTAAGAGTATTATTTACATTATCTGTGTCTCGAAGTAAAACCCAAAAGTGGGTTTTCTACTATATTAAAATCACACCCATGGATAATCTGGTGATCAGTGGCCATGGGTGCTAGTTTACCCAAAAGAGAAGTGAAATAAGATCTGTCGTAGATCGTTGACGCATAAATATTTGTCGGGGCAATTCTGATACCGCTCAGTTTACCTGAGATGATTATAAATCTGTCCTGCGGATCCCGGATCTGATTATCTAATTCAAATGGGACACCTTTTACCACAAGAATCACAACCCCTCTCTTTTTGCTATTATAATGTGAAAAAAAGCATGACTGGACCCAACCTTGTTTCAATTTTTCATGTTCCGTCTGTGTCAGATGAATGCTATACCTGTACCTAATCTTTTCAGGTGAGCAGGTATCTTTTTCCTTTTCATGGGAGGATTGATGCCTCCCACATTCCAGTTGGACTTTGCTTCCGGGGAATCGGGGCAAGGTGTCAATATTCCCCTCAAAATGAAGCTGGCGCTCTGGTCTTCCACCTCCTGTAGGTGCTGGGCCTGAATCTTGCAATCTGCGATAGATATATCTATATAGGTGTGTGTGTGTGTGTGTGTGTGTGTGTGTGTGTGTGTGTGTGTGTGTGTATATATATATATATATATATATATATATAGCAACTGTAAATATTACTGTATGTTCATTTGCATGTCTTAGACAGGTCTGCAACCCCGCCTTTCACCATTATCACACAGCACTTCCACTGCAGCAAGGCATTCTGGGAAATGATATGCAAATGAGCACACAGTGCCACCTTTGCTTCAAAACCATTTTATATATACATATGGTTATTAAGATCTCAAGTGTAATATGATCAACACAGTTGGTCTTGCTTTAGTTATGTTTTGGTATATTGTGACATATCACATGTGAAGTCTACAGCTAGTTTGCAAATAATTTGCTTGCACAAAACCAATCATTAGTCAGTTGTTGCTGTTTGGTTTAAAGCTTTTTTTAATTGTACTGTGCAGGAAGGTGTCTGTTTTCACCTAGAAAGTATCATAGACGTGGATCCGGTCTTGTCACCTAAAATATAAATATTAATAATGCATTAATGATTTTCTTATATTTAAGCAGTAGACTATAAAGTCTAGCATAGACAGATGAATTCTGCACCATTCTGCTTTTTTCCCCCCAGAATGCTCCAGTTTTCTTTCCACTCGTGTATATTTTGGCTTGTTACACTATCCACCAATTACATAGAATGTAAAATCCTGTCTTGTGCAAATAAGATGGTTTCACAGTCCATATTAGCATCTTTCCTTTTTCGTAACAAGCATCCTTCCTGAAGCTAATTCCAGAAAAATAATGACATATGAGAGGGTGGAAATGGGAGGTTTGTACACAAATCCACCCACTCAACGCTTCTGCAGTCTTACAACAGCAGCTTAATTTCCGAGAATTTCACAAGTATTCTGTTTATATAACTCTATTTTACTTTGCTCAGTTACAATTGCTTTTTTTAAAACCTTTTAAGCAGATAATGTAGGAGTATTTTCCAGGTTTAAGGAGCCAGAAGGAAAGATGCCTTCTGACCTATTTTATCTTCATAAAAGGCATAGGTGACGATCAAACTTATTCACAGAAAAGCTCTTTAAATGTCAAGAAAGTAACCTAATTAGAAATCTTTGAGAATCCAAACTCTTATTTTCATTGGTTGCAGTTATGTCTCAATGTGTTAACTACAGTAGATCAGTTATGAGTTTGTTCTGGATATATTGACTGCAATGTTGTATTTATTGAATCCTTTTTAGCATATGGAAATAAATGTATGGTTTCAGCCAACATTCTTTTTTCCCCTGTCTTTTTGTGGTCAAAATAACACTTAAAGTAGGCTGAATGTATTTGTTACTTGTATACAGTGTGTGAAAGTTTCTAATGCATGTATATTTATAACTTCAAAGTATACATAGAGTAGGAGTGCATGATGATGCAGCACATTTATAAAATACAATGTTTTGAAGCCATACTGTACATCTCCCATTCAGCTTGTGAACTCATTCTTTTAGCCATCCAACATCATATTAGAAGGTCATGTGGAATATAAGACATTTTGATTCATTTTTGTAATAGCTTCTCCGTCTCGGTTTATATTAGGGCTACTATAGTAACGCATTTTTAAAAAAATCCTTAATTGGCAGAAGGTTAATAAAGGGGAAGGCTATTAATGGAGTCTACAATTCATAGGAGGTTGGTAGACCAGGTTTGGCAATGTGTACACTGCTTCCAGTTTGTGGGTTTCCTTTGGTTCCGTTGGGGAAAGTTTGCTATTTTGACATTTTGTCTGTGCATTTTGAAAGGTAAGTGGTGAATAATAGAGCTGTTTCCAGAGCTGAGTGAACTAAAAAGAGGACAAGTCCCCTCTGCTAATGCTCTTTCCTCTCGATAGACTCTCTCCTGTCCCTCAGTGACGAGGAGGAGCAGGCCCCAGAACTGGTAACCTTTTGGTGCATTGCGTGTGATGTGTTTGTGCTATTATCAGCCAATTTGCCTTTTGAATTTTTGTTATTATTAAATACACCCAACTTATATCCTTTTTTTATCAATGAATTCATTATTTAAATTTTTTATTTTATTAACCGTATTGTTGCTGATGAAGCGGACCGCATAGGAATAGGACTAAAGAGCTGGTTGAGAGGTTACTTTTGGTTCTCGGAAATATAAGAACTGCAGTAGTTCTACTAGATAGTTCACTTCTGAAGTTTAGATGCTCCTATAGTCTTGCCGTTTTAAAGGCATTACACTATATTACATTCATTAAAAGATTATTTCATTCCAAATCCATACATCTTTTAACTTTCACATTTAATGTTCACATTTTCTTATTTTATTCAACTGAATATTAAATTAGCACATTTTAATGTCACAAATCCATTTCTGTAAGATAAGAGGTTATCCACTACTGTACATCTCTCCAACCAGTTCTTTTAATGTTCATGGAAACTACTAGTCACCTTCTGTTCTTAATCCTGTAGAGCCTAACGGTGACCATTCAGTTTTTTGTGCATTCAAGTTTTAACAGTATTTAAGTCTATTTACCCTTTCAATGCTACAGTAGACGTGGTCTGTGTAGCAGCCCTTTTATTACTTATATGGTTAACACATTATTCCAAGTTTTAAAACTCCTCAATAGAAGTTGCACTTTTAACTGGATGTTGCTGGACTCTAAATGGTTAAAGTGTGCCTAAGAGTTTGGAATTATGTTATACTTTGTCCTTTTTTGCCTTACTCCACACATGCTTTTGCTTGGTTCCTGACCTGAGTACTGGAGGAGGCTGATATCTTAATATACCCATCTGATGCTTCAGTTATCTAAGCGCTCTTTTTTTAGGAGTGATTTTTTTTTGGGTTCACTTTTTCCCCCCCTTTGGCAGACTGATAGTTTTGAAGAAGAAACTGAGATATCACAGTTGACAATTAATACATTCCTGCAGGATGGGTTAATATCAGCCCTTCCACTATTAATTGCACGTTTTTTGTGCAGATGATCCTGCTTTTTGTGGCCAAACAGTAAACCTGTTTTTCTTTGTGCTGTGATATGCATGTGCATGAACTGTGCTTGATGACTAGAGTTTTAACGTCTTATTTCCTTTGCAGGACCACAAGTGAAATAAACATGTAAACACTCCTCTTTTCTATAATAAGCATGCATTTTCAGCAAAATTGTAGCGGTAAAAAATTATTTATCAGTATTCTATTAAAAAAAAATTGTATTTCCGAGAACAGGTAAAACGACAAATTGGATCAGTGGCCGACTTTAAGTATGTGTGCCACAAAGTGGCATCCCCAGGGCCTTTGTAGTGATGCTCAACACAGTGCAGTTATTTCTTCTTATTAGAACATAGATATGGGAAAAGCTTTCACCCGAGTTCGCAAAGCAATGCAAAATTGGTCCCATTTCTTTTTTTTTACCGAAAATAAATCACTACATTTTAATCCTTTGCTTTTCCCATGACAGAACCACCACGTCATGGGGTCTTGCACTAAAGGAGCCCCATTACATAGCGGCTATGTTGAGGAGGGCTGAATGCAATCTGGCTGGACAAATAGAGATGGGCGAATTGTTTTAGTCGAGTTTGAATCCGGCGCGGATTGACCAGTTCCTCTCGGCCTCGGAATTCTGCAGATCAGTCTCAGAAAGTCAAATCCGCATTTTTTTTTTCTATCACTGAAAATCCAAAGATAGACTTCTCTAATTGTGTGTATATATATCCCCTTAATCCTCCCTCGAAATAAATTAGGGAGCGATGCCTGTGCTGAAAAAGGAGCACACCTGAGATACCCTGGGAGATATGCTAATGGATATTTAAAATATACTTAAATGAGTCACATTCTACACTTCATCAAAGGCTGTCTATAAGAACTATCCAGAATTGAGAAGTCTACGGTACCTAATAACTGGACTGGTATCAAACCCAACAGGACTAGGACCCACAACCACTGCTACTCTGGGAATCGGCTCTAGATGGATTTTAGGTGACAGAAATTATAAAAATGAACACAGGAATGGATTTAATGGTGGATTTGTATTTATCCTCCGTGATTTCTTTTTAGTACCCAATCCGCAGATGGATTTTGGTGTGGGGACCGGATTTGGTCTAACAAATCCGGGAAGAGGTTTTGGACCTGTTTGCCCATCTATATGGAAGTGGACTCCTCTTCAGTTTGCTTCATCAGTGACCCTGGGATCGCAATGTGCAAGAAGGGTACAACTTGTAGGTGCTGTTTACATCGCGCAAATGTCTATTATTCTGCACTAGTAATATTAAATCAGGGAGACCACATGAACAGAACTCTGGATGTGTATTGAAAATTACAAAAACAATATCCTGCATTTCATGATCTTAACATGAATCTGTACTTAAAACTGCTGTTTGTAAATTTCATTACACGGGTAAATGTTACATCTGGAAACAAGGGGTAAGCCTCCAATGTAAAGATTTCCCAAACTCACTCTTAATCTATTGCAATCTTACTATGTGTGTTTGAACGAATATTGTTGTTTTATCCAAAGTCAGGAGGGCCATGGGGTCCTAGACAATATGAATGTAATGTGCTTTTTCCATTCTTTCTCTCACAACCTATTCTTGTTTCATTGCAGCTAATAGAAAAGCTGGCTGTGCTGTTACCTCACTGCTAGCATCAGAGCTGACTAAGGATGACGCAATGACGTCTGTGACCGTTAAAAAGAAAAAACCAAATGAGACAGAAATAGAAGTCCGCGAAGACAACCAAGACATGCTTACACGCTCAAGCTAACTGTGTGGCTTGCAAAGGAGGTTTTTACATCAAAGAATAGGAGACCTTCGAAAGGTGTTGTAGAAACCAGAAGATTTTCAACACTGGGTCACGTCAAAATGTTTGCGTCAAGGGTGACAAAATTGACTTTTATGCTCAGTCTACAGTTGTGATTGTTCATGGCAGGGGTGGGGTTTATCAGTGATCTTAATTTCCTTTGAATTTTTATTCTTCCTCTCAAAGGGTAGATGGTGCAGGGTTTGTAACTTAAACTTGCTATGTGGTGCAGACCTAAAATAACAACTAAAGGTGTCGGACCTCACTACAGCCAGGCGTGCAAATGAAGGATATCTTGGTCACCATGCCCTAGGAATGCACAAATATACAGAGTGAACTTCATTTCACTAACCAAAGTATGAGATAGGATACACTGCCTTAAACAACTTTCACTCAACGTTTTTGTGATTGCCTCTGATTTTCAGAGGAGATTGATATCACTATAATGCAAATGCCTATTTTTCTTTTTTGACTTTAAGGATTACTGGAGTCTTGCAGTACATCTGATCTCCCTCAGAAAACTCTTTAGGTCAATGAAACTCAAGTTATCTTTAAAGCGTTGAGTTATGGGGTCTTCTCTTCCTCCATGTACAGACTGGATCTGCTTATGTCCTAAAGAAGGCCATATTCACATTTTTTTTTTTGGGGTCATGGTAGGTAAATGTACCTTTGTTGACTCTGTTTTAGAATACGTGATACCGTCAGAGCATTTTGGTGACCTAAGGTCAGCCTATTACCTCTAATACCTAGTGGTAAACTAGATTTTATAAGTAATTTTGCCAAGGGCAATGAGCTTGCAAGTATTTAACATTGCTATTTTAATCACAAATGGCAGGGCTCTCAAATAATTGGTTTTCTAATGTATCATAATTCAGAGGAACACGCTAATGGACACTATATATTTGCTGTTGTCCTTTGCATGCTGTGCCCACTGCTTGGAATCACAGCCTCCCTACCTTGTAAGAACTTGGTGCATCAATGTAATGCATTACTTTGCAATGAGTCATAGCCTGGGAACCCCGTTTATATGTCTGTATGCCATCGCAAACAAGTTAAAGCACTGCAATGCATGAATCATACATTCCCTTTGCACAGCTATTGTTTTTGTAATCAGGGTTTTTATTCTGCTAGGTAGCTTATTGTTACTAAGCAATCTCTTTGGAAATGTATCTATTTTTGTAAACTTTGTTTTAAAGCAAAATGCTTGAATGTAAATTGAAGACACTTGTGGAATGAGAGAACCTCCGGCCATCACAAGCCATTATATCAATTCTGCAGCTAACCTGCCTCCTAGTGTATTGACAAAAAAATCCCCCTCCCCCATTTTCTATCACAGTTATACCTAGTTTATTTTTATCCTCCTAATGAAGATCAGCAGTTTAAGACTGCAGAAGTGTCGAACACTGCAACGAGAGACATTTTTCTTTTACAATGTTGTACTGTATGTCTCAAATGCTGGAATGTCATTAAAACTGGTATTTTGTTTTATACATATATAAATATATATCAAATTTATGAATTTATTGTATTTTAGGAAACAATATTTCTAGATGAGTTGAATAGGATCATGCAGGAGTGTAATACTATTTGGACAGCAAAGGCTTGTATCCTGTATTGTGCCTCTTGGTAACTGTTTCCCCATTTGTATTGTATCAGTACCAAAAGGGGCTCACTAGACACAAATAGAAAAGAGGGGCACTGTGCTAGGTGATGCATACAAGGGTTTGCTTGGTTTGTTACCACATAGCAATTAACATTAAGCAAGAGTATATCAGAGCCCCAAGAAGACTAATAGGATCTTACGTTACAGAAGCACTCATTCACATTTAATGTTCACAGTTTTTGGTAGTAAAATTCTATGTATACAGATATGCTGAAGTTATTGATAAAATATGGCCACATTTTGTTATTCACCGAATGTTTTAAATTCACCATACGATTCACATAAAGACAAATGATTGTTTCCCATTTTAAAAACAACATATTGTAAACTATAGGGCATGCCATCTGTTTTGAGATTTTTTTCAGCAAGATGGAACATATGAGCCCATATTTATTAAGTGGTGATAGTTCACAAGACCACTTCAACTGCCAGAAGAAAGCCTATTCTACCGTCACATTTTTGGCATAGCACTGCTTAGTAAATACATACCATAATGTTTTACCATCGTGCTACTTTTTTTCCATCAGTAAAGGCCTAGTGTAAATTTCAGTTACTTGAAAAGCAGCATCTATTCATTTTAAGTAAGTGCTGAGAATTGGTATAATATTAGATAGGATGACTTGCTTGAAAGGCCCTTTCCCTTGTTACTGAAAGTTTCCAGCAAGCACTTAATGTATAGCTGCTAGTCTAACCAGGGGGGCTTACTGGACTGCTGCTTGGGTGAAATACTTTATACTGTTGATTATAAAATTTGAAATGCCAAAATCCATTTTCATTAGACCTGTATGCTGCAGACTTTCTTTTCACACAGCTTTTGTAAACATCAATAAATCATAGGAGCTAAAATCCATATTAAAGGTATTTTGTTGCTAGAGAACTGTGTACTGTATATTTATGTTTATTTAGATAGTGGCAATCGAGTGAGTCCCTGATTTGCTGATTTATTTCCATTCCAACGCAGAAGGGTTGCTATGCATTATACCAAGCTTTAGTTTTAGTGATTTTAGAGATTTGTTGATTTGCCCCCAGATATGGTTTTAGCTCTTTTCTAATATATAAATGTATTTTTGCTGCTATGCACAAGGCCTTGAGTGTCAGCTGCTTCCCTTTAATTGCAAGAGGAGCCTACAACTCATTGCAGCAAAAGAAGTTACCGTGCTGTAGTGGTTATACATCCATGGAGCCTAACATTTCCGTGCTGCAAGGAACACAGTATGTATACTTTACAGTTCAGGTCACACCTATTGCAGCAATCTGCGTTGCTTACTTTAGTTGTTAGTACCCAAATGTTGTCAGTCTCAGGACAGGAAGGTGCCTGTGAGCCTGCCTTCATTGGCTTCCTAGCTGGGGGTGCTGACCAGTGCCCATCTAGTAACCGAGTATAAGCCTACTTTTTAATTGATTGTTTCCAAACCAGAAGGTTTTGCTGACGTTTGAAACCAGAACCCAATCCAATTCGGGCCTTACCTCAAATGTCAACAAAGGAGAATGCTGCTTTGAAGTAGTTGTATTGCATATCTGTGCCTGTGGTGTTCTTTGCCGGTCTGTTTATACCACCATTTTCAATCCATTCACGCCATTGAATTTACAATATGGGAGGGGAACTCTTCTGTGCATATTCTCATCCACCCCATTCTATTTTTTCATTTAAAAATGTCCTTCATTTGTATGTACGCATCATGTTATCCAAGCCCTAGAAACCAAAGCAGGCACACGACTACTCCATTGCAATTTTAATTTTTTAACCTGCCTTTGTTGACATGAATTTAATAGTATTGAAAATTATCATACTTTTCATAGCCTATTTTCGGTGTTTAGTTTCCTGGGACATGTAAATCATATCTGACTTTTTTTTTTTTGTTTGAAATGTTAATAAAAACAATTCAACTGTATTATTTGTGTTTAATTGGTTGCATATTTCATTATTTTCTTATCTCATTTTTTTTAAGCATTAGTGCATGTAATATTATTTTCTGCTCGCCTAGATGTATGTATTTCAATTCAAAGGGCTTCAAATACAATGCTGGAGACCACCTGCTTTAGACCTATTATTTTTTTTATAGGGAAAAAAAAAAAGTATTTTAGAATCAGTCCGGATTATTAACAATCTACTAGGATTTTTTTGAATGCCAAATCCTTGGGCAGACAGATTTGGCCTAAACTATTGGGGATATTCCGGGACACTGATTTGGACTGTTCCACCCATCTCTAATGACAATGGGGTATTAGGTTACTCCCAACCGGAGGACACATGTCAGCTGATGTAAAAGTGCTCTACAAAGGGGGTCTCTCCTATTACCTCAACTTGTGCACCTAGCCAAGCTTTTAGAAAACAAAAGCAGGAGAAAAGAGAACAGGGAGAGTGATTACAACAGGATGGGAATCGAGCATACATTGTCATAGGGACTACGAGAAATATAATTTGTCTTACCATTGTCTATAGTCTACTCACGGCAGTACAAACCTATGGAATTGCACCTCTTCCCTTGAACTGAGACAGAAGCTTTTGACCTCGTGAGGAGTAGCGATCATAGACTTAAGTTCCTACTGGTCAGTGTCGTTCGGCTCAATAAAACAATAGAACACATACCAACAACACACACAGAACCAAAACCACACAATGGGTGGGCAAAATGTGTGCTGTCATAACTGGACAAAAAGAAAGGAGATAATAATTTTAAATACATTTTTTTTGTTTCCTGTGTGAGCACATACACGTGTAATGTCACACAGTAAAAATTTTAAAAATAGTTGAAAGGGAAACAATTAAATCACTGCTTTGGATCACAGGGTAATGCAGTTGATGTGGTCTACTTAGATTTTGCAAAGGCTTTTGATACGGTTTCACACGAGGTTGGTGTACGAAATAAAGAAAATTGGACTCAGTAATAATATATGCACCTGGATTGAAAACTGGTTAAAGGACAGACAACAGAGGGTTGTCATAAATGGAACTTTTTCAGGTTGAGCTAAAGTTGTGAGTGGAGTACCTCAGGGATCGGTACTGGGACCCCTGCTTTTTAACTTGTTTATTAATGACCTTGAGGTTGGGATCGAGAGCAAAGTCTCCATCTTTGCTGATGATACTAAATTGTGTAAGGTAATAGAATCAGAGCAGGATGTAATTTCTCTACAGAAGGATTTGGAGAGACTGGAAACGTGGGCAGGTAAATGGCAGATGAGGTTTAATACAGATAAATGTAAGGTTATGCATTTGGGATGCAAGAATAAAAAGGCGACTTACAAATTAAATGGAGATATATTGGGGGAATCCTTGATGGAGAAGGATTTAGGAGTGCTTGTAGACAGCAGGCTTAGCAATAGTGCCCAATGTCATGCAGTAGCTGCAAAGGCAAACAAGATCTTATCTTGCATCAAACGGGCAATGGATGGAAGGGAAGTAAACATAATCATGCCCCTTTACAAAGCATTAGTAAGACCACACTTTGAATATGGAGTATAATTTTGGGCACCAATCCTAAAAAAAGACATTAGGGAACTAGAGAGAGTGCAGAGAAGAGCCACCACATTAATAAAGGGGATGGACATTCTAACTTATGAGGAGAGGCTAGCTAAATTAGATTTATTTACATTAGAAAATAGGCGTCTAAGAGGGGATATGATAACTATATACAAATATATTCAGGGACAAGACAAGGAGCTTTCAAAAGAACTATTCATCCCACGGGCAGTACAAAGGACTCGGGGCCATCCCTTAAGGTTGGAGGAAAGGAAATTTCACCAGCAACAAAGGAAAGGGTTCTTTACAGTAAGGGCAGTTAAAATGTGGAATTCATTACCCATGGAGGCTGTGATGGCAGATACAATAGATTTGTTCAAAAAAAGGTTGGACATCTTTTTAGATGGGAAAGGTATACAGGGATATACCAAATAAGTATACATGGGAAGGAAGTTGATCAAGGGATTAATCCGATTGCCAATTCTTGGAGTCGGGAAGGAATTATTTTTTCCCCTTAATGGGGTTTTTTGTTTGCCTTCCTCTGGATCAATAAGTAAGTATAGATATAGGATAAAGTATCTGTTGTCTAAATTTAGCATAGGTTGAACTTGATGGACCTACGTCTTTTTTCAACCTCATCTACTATGTAACTATGTAACTTTCCTTCCAAAGGCTGTGTCTGCTAAGGTAGCAATGCCAATGCTTGATAAGTGTGAATGCTAGATTAGGTGGCTCCTCTACAAATATCAACTGACAAGGCGTTTGCTTTCACAGCCCAAGATGTAGAAATTGGTCTAGGGGAATGAGCTTTAACTGAAAAGGGCAGATTCTGTATGACTGTGCAATTAAATCTTTTGATGGTGCCAGTCCTCTTCACGGTCCTTCGTACAGGACAAACACTGACTAGATCCACTGAATGCCTTTTGTTTTGTAATATTCTGAGAATTTGGACAAAACGAAAGAATGATGATCTGTTCATTAAGATGTTTAGATCTGAATTTTGACACTGTTCTCTAAACGACGTTGTCTTGATGGAAAATGAGGTAAGGCGGTTTGGAAGACGAGGCTGGTAATTCAGCTACTCTTGCTGATGTTACAGCCACTAAAAACACAGTTTTAATGGAGCAATTCTTGCGATTTTTGTCAAATCTTTTTTTTTTTTTTTACATAGATTTGAAGCAAGGGGTCTCTGGAACTGAACCCATTAATTACAGTTCCGCAGAAACTCCCTACTTCCCGAGATACTTCCAAAGGGGGTGCGGGAATCTCGGTAAAGTTTAAAGCTGTGGCATCACGCGGGCCAATAGGAAGCTGAATCCAATGATGTAACTGCTTCCTAATGGCCCACAGGGCGCGGTAGCTTTGTGATTCTGCCATTACGTGATCCTGCTAGCTGAGCGGATCGGCTACCAGTACTCCCTTTGGAGGCAAGTATCAATGGAAGCAGGACGTCCCCGGAGCTTAAATGAATACGGTTCTGCTCCGGAGAATCCCTGCTTCATTTTTTTATTTTTTTTATATGGAACAAAAAATTGCCAGCTTGGATTGCCTCTATAGTCACTTGTCCATACTGTAGCTTTCTGCATTAGTTCAAAAGATGCTTGTCAAGAGTATCTGCAACACCTGAAAGAGATGCAAAGATGGAAATAAAACTTATAGCGAGAAGTTACATTTTCTATAATCGTTTTGCTGAATCTTAATAAAGGTTTAGATGTCAAGGGTTGCCCTTTAATGGTGCTGATCACAAGAATTGTTACTTTGACTTGGGATTATTTTTTAAGCCTGCTTGCAAAAAATGTTGTATCCTGTGGACAGAAATATTATCTGTATCTTGGTGCATATCGCACCCATTCTAGAAGGTATCACAAATTTGATTGTATGCCTTTTGAAGGAACTAGAGCCACAACAGATGTTTCTTAAAGTAGAATTAGTTTTATTTAAGCACAGCATGTTAATTAGGATAAATAGTACAGTGCTGCCTATGTGATGAGAACAAGCACCCTGGTCTAGACAAGGAATCTCTCAAAGCTCTAGCATATATACATCAAAAAACATCCCTATTCTATTCTTACGTCATTCTTGCACATACTAACCCCGCCACAGCTTTATCTTCTGTGATCAATTTCCCTTACAGTCTTTATCTTCTTTATTCCTTTGGGATAATGTGTATAAGGGAGACGTCTTTATTTTACTTGTTTCTACAGTTGGTACCTACATTATGTATCTGGCATCTAAGGACGGACAGTTGAGATACATTTTACTTTTCTTGTGCTTTACTTCCATTTTGTCTTATTCCTCCAACCTTCTTGATCTCCATACCATCAGTCTTAACGTTCCCAGATCTGGAGTGTTTGTGTGTATTTGCTGCAGTTTGTGAGCAAACCCCACCAGCTTTTTTTACAGCATGCGTACAACTCAACAGACGAAACACATGGTAATTCTACATTCCAGAACACACCACACCCATACCTCAAAGGAATCAGGCCAATGTTTCTTGCGCATGGCATGCAACTCTCATGCAGTGTCAGTAACTGAACACATTCCTGTAGATGTCGCTGTTGACCATGAATTGTAAAACTAGATCTCCATTATTCAGCTGTATTATGTACAAATCACTAGAGGCCACTCTTGTTTTATAATCTCTGGACCATAAATGTAGCTCTTCGTGCTTATCTTACAAAGGTACACTCTGCTGAGCTCCTCACGCTTATATTGAGGAGTCCTTCATTTGAAAGAATTTGCAGTATTTGTAGAAACGCTGTAGAGAGGAGTAGTGACTCCGTATAGACACAGACTGTAAACAATGACACTGGGTTTGAAAAGGGAACCTGGTTCGATTCCTGGTGTCAGCTTATGACCTTGGGCAAGTCACTTTACCTCCCTGTTCCTCGGGTACCCAAAAATGTAGATTGGAAATTCATCTTGACGAGAACTGTCTGTAAAAATGCTTATGTGCTGCATACCACACACATTGGAATCATGATCCAGCATCCGTTTATTCTTCCTGCATCCAGAACGAATTAAGCACTTGTTGGCACGCAGTGCACTGCCACTATCTTCCCCCTTGGGAGGAATTTTTGTTCTACCACACACACTATACTGTAATAGTGAAGCGCTTTGAGTTCCAATAGGAGAAAAGCACAATATTAAAGTTATTATTATTGACAATAGATGCTTAATTAGAAAACTGAGCTTTAGCTCCAATACTGCACAAATACACCCACGGACATCATGGGACCTCAGATAAATGTGGTAAAGTACTTTTTCCTAAGAGAGCGCTTCATAAGTCTTTAGTCTATTTTCTTATCATGGTTTGGAGGGGGACATGATGGGTTCACATCCCATATCTGAGCCTCAACTGTTAACCATTCCTTCTAGCCTTTGGCGCGCACAAATATTTTGAAAGATTGTACTGTTGCAAATCCTATACACGTGTTATGGCATATCCTCTTCAAACCTATGGCTTTATCTGTGTGGGCAATCCAGATTACCTGTTTCCGTCTTAGAAGAAGAAGAAAAAAATGTGTGGTGCTCTGAAAAAAAGCCAATCAATTGTATAAAACAAAAATAAAGTTCAATACATTAGGGACAGTAGTGACCTATTGGAACAGTTGGATTCTATCATTTGGCAAAAAGGTTTTATATGGGTAACGTTGGACATTACATCTTTGTATACTGTTATAGACCATCATCAAGGGATAGCAGCTGTCAGACATTATCTTGAGCACTCGTACAGAGCACTTTTATTTTAGATTGCATTCACTTTTTACTCACTCATAATTACTGTGTTTGATGGGGCTTTCTATCTCCAAATACGTGGAACCGCTATGGGCACTAGTTTTGCCCCCTCGTATGCAAACCTATTTTTAGGTTTGTGGGAGTCGGACCATGTGTTTGGAGATAGGGGTTTCTATCGACTTTTTACAAACGATATATAGATGACCTTATTTTTATTTGGCACGGGGGTGTAGATTCACTTTTATTATTTATAGAATATCTTAATGATAAAATTTTTAATTTGCAATTCACTCACATAATTTTCATCACATACATTATCTGGACGTATTATTATTTATTGATATTAATATGTTTATTAGTTCAGATGTTTATAGGAAACCTAACTCACGCAACACTTTTTTGAGAGCTGACAGCTGCCATCCCAAGTCCCTCCTGAGAAACATTCCGAAGGGTCAATTAAAAAGAATTTGTTCCAGCAATGAGGATTTTATCAAACAATCCCATGAACTTCTGACCAGGTTCCATGATAGGGGTTATTCACCCACAGATCTGGAAAAATCATTAGAGGAAGTGAATAAAATTACCAGGGAATAATTATTGGTTAAACAAAGGAAAAGATCTCCCAAACAAAACCATAAGGGTATCAATAATCCTTTATTCATTACTCAATACAATACTCAAGTAGGTCAAATCAAATACATTATTAAAAAACATTGGGAGATACTCTCGGGGGATCCTCTTCTGAAACATATTTATGCGGAGGGTCCTCAATTCGTTTTTTAAGAAAGCCAGAACCATTGCTAATTCAGTCTCCTTGAGTCTATTCCCAAGTAAATAAAACATCAATACTAGATGATTACCTAAGGGCAGTTTCAAATGTCTAAAGTGTATCTCATGCAAATATATGTTACCTGATTCATCGTTTACATCTTTTGTCACTGGGTTCCCTATTACATCATTCATTAACTGTGATACCACATTTGCGATTTATATTCTAAATTGCGGATGTGGTAAGCAGTATGTGGGCTGTACCACTTGCGCACTGAAAGCTCGTGTTAGGGAACATATGAGACTTATTTAAAAGGGAGATCTTGTTCACCCAGTGGCACAACATTTTACCAACTGCAGATTAGGAAGCAATAGGGTGGAACTTCTAGATGAACGAGAACTTTACTGGATTTTTACATTAAAGACCAGAATACCTTATGGCCTCAACTCTGATTGGGATTTGGCACCATATCTACATTAATTAATAATTATCTTTTCAATTGTTTTTGAAAATTTTGCCTCATGATTTGGGGGTTGTCCTGCATGTTATGCAGGTTATGTCAGGAGAAGGGAGGTTTATGATTATTGACAATTTGTTTATCATATGAGACAGTTGGACTACTATTTAAGATCTAGATCATCACTTTATAGGTGTCCATACACTCATCTATCATTTAGATCAACTTCTATTCTATACATTGTCCTCATCTATATTTACCCCCATGTGTGTTATAGTTATACCAATAGCTATGTGGTGTGGATATTGAATTTAAATATAAATATATTAAATATATTGTTCAAGCATATGGTTTTTAAGATCATTAGTACTTTAATATATAACATTTTATAATAACTATGATGAATTAATGTGTTCTCTTTTCCAATTACACATTTATTTTGTTTATTATATTATTATGTACATAAGTCACCCTCAGTGGCTTCATTCCCAGTTTCCTTTACAGTTAATTACACGATTTCTTTTTTCAATAGATGTTGACATTTTATATATATGTGTATCTATTTAGAGCGGTTATTGTTTCGTACTATTATAGGTCTATATGTATTCATACATTAGTTAATCTGTCCATTTTATTGTTAGGTATCTCCTTTCTTTTATTAGAGATATTCACTGAGTTTGTTTCTTTTTAAATATGTTCGTTTGGTTGTTTGTTTTCCTATGTTGAAAGTTATACCGAGTATTCTAATGTGTGTTTTTTCCTTTTGTTATTGTTTTTATGCATTTGATTAATAAAGTTCCAGTATTTTGTATGCCCCACGATACGCGCTGACGTCATCACGTTCGCGTCACTCCTGATGGTTTCAGGAAGTGAACAGAGAGTGGACAGCAGCGCGGCTCATGGGTATTTAAACAGAATGGTGAGTACATTTGATAGTCACCTTGAGAAAGAGCTTACGCTCGAAACGCATTGGTAGGGGTTTGTATACCCCGTAATGTAGCTGTTTTTTGTATGATCTATTAAATATTTTCATTTTTATGGGTACACGCTCTTTTGGACATAATTCATTTCCCTTGTTTCCTGAGTACTAGTGCCTTTTTTTCCCTACCACTTTGTGTTTCCATATTAGATGTCATATATTTTGTAGCACAAATACATCCTAACAATACACATTATAGCGAAAATGCAGGACGAGTTAATATATGCATACTGATTAATGAATATCTTTTGGCATTCTAAAACAATAAAAATATTGAAATATTTGATTTACTCTTATCAATTTAATATGGTTCAACCAAGGGAAACTGTCTAATAGTGGCAACATTATGCATAATCATAGTTACATTGAAAGGAATAGGATTATGTTCTATGGGATCATATATAGAAAAAAGATATTGCAGCACTCGCTTCATCATTAAAAAAAAAAAAATTAAGTCACGAATTTGAAAAAGGCTGTATTTACTGTACAGCCGAAATGTTGGAATAACATTGACGAAATAAATGATTTGAAGAGAAATCAGAAGTGCCAATTTGCTTCTTCGTTACTATGGGATCATATACCCTTACCCCATTATTATTTTCACAGTTTTGTTTCCAGGAGGTAACTTTTGTTCCTCCAGGTTAAGCAGTGATCCAAAAGGATAATGTTTCATCCCAAGCAATTAAAAATGTCATCTGTATAGGTGTATACCAGGAAATAAGTGTTTGTTACATTTATTACTGGTAACCAAAGTAATCGGCACTACTTGGCATTTACCATAAAATGATTGGTGATTCTTCTTAAGACATTCCCTAACAGTAAACAAATAATACTTATCAATTATAAGTGAAGCAGAAGATAAGTATATTTCTGTAGGCTCTATTATTTAATTACATAAACTTTGAATTTCAATCAGAGAGGGCTGCTGGCTGGGTTACTGTGTGGGTAGGTTGGTAGGGACCTTTTGGGAGGTAGTGGTGCCAAGTAGCAAGGAGAGAAAGGGTTTGTTTTTGTTATGTAGAGTGGTGCCCCTCATCTGAGACTTAGGAGGGAGTTTTATTTAGGCTCAGCAGTGCATGTAGTGCAGCAGTAGATGTACCAGTTTGTTTGTTTTTCTGATACCAGCAGTAGGAGTAGCAGTAGTACTTTGGCGGCACGCCCTTTTGTGTGCATGCCTCAGGCACCTGCTGCTCATACGGCTGTTCACCGTGTGTTAGAGGAACAGGTTGTGTCGGAGTTGAGCTTGGGGGGAGGTCCCCCCTTCCTACTCTTTGAAAGTCGCTCGATCTTAGAGGAAGTAGTAGTACTGAGGATTTAGTGGCTATTGCATATTTGTTGGAGAGTGGGTTTCTATCAGGGCCACCTTTGTCAGCAGGTGATTGTCTGTTTAGCAACAGAAAGTCTTGATGCTTCCTGCACCCAAGCCCAGTTGTTGTTTGAAAAGGTGTGCAAGCAATAGATGCAACAGCATGCATTGTGTGCGCATGTAGGTCAGGCCAGTGTCAGAGCTGCAGGAGCAGTGGTCTCAGTTGAGGTTGAAGGGGGTGAAGGGACATTGGTGGTGACGATGGTTGCTCTTCTGATGAGCTTGCCTAGGAGCGTATTGGAAAAGGTAAGGGGAGGAACATGGACATGTCTCTCAAAGACATTGCAGTGGTAGACCCCAGGTTGGAATTTGTGGTATTCCAGCCTCCTCCTATAACTGAGTTAAGTTATGGTGAGTAAAAAAAGTGACAAAAACCCTCCACAGGAAAGCAAATATGCAAATATAACTGTATGCTCATCTGCATGTCTTAGGCAGGTCTGCAACCCCACCTTTCCCCATTATCACCCAGCATACAGCACTTCCACTGCAGCAAGGGATTCTGGGAAATGACATGCAAATAAGCACACAGTGTTACTTTTTGCCTCAATAACCATTTTTAACATGGTTCCCTATAGGCAGTGGAAGTGCTGTATGCTGGGTGATAATGGGGAAAGGTGGGGTTGCAGACCTGCCTAAGACATGCAGATGAGCATACAGTTATATTTGCATATTTGCTTTCCTGTGGAGGGTTTTTGTCACTTTTTTACTCACCATAACTTAACTCAGTATTATGGTTTAACCTATCCCATAGCCTCTCTTGCATTCCCAGTAAAATCAACCCCACACTGATGAGACCCATCAAGGTCGAAACAGCTGTCTGTGGGTGCCTTGGCCCTTTGGCTTACATCAAGGCGATATGAATGCTCCTCTCGGCCTGCACAGCTATGACCAAATGCAGTACCATCCTATCTGGGGCTTCAGTAGGAAAGGTCTGTGGCAAGCATTTGGCCCTGTAGCTCGTTGAGAGGTGGTGTCCAGGCCCCGGACCACAGAACCCCTGAGCCTTCGGGCTAAGGGGGGATGGCATTCGAACAACCAGCCCTTCGGGGCTGGGGTGCACCCGCACAACCCTCGAAAGAGGGGAGATGATGCGAACTCCCTTGCGGGCCTCGGGCCAGAGGGAGGAAGAGACGGATGTCCTGAATCCTAACGGAGGAAGGCATCAATGTCCCTGGAGACCTAGGCTTTCGGGCTGAAACCTTCAGGGAAACTGTGTTCTGAGGGCGGGTCTGACTTCGGTTGGACAGTCCAAAGGCATGCTCCCGAACCACTGAAGTGGTTGGGGACCCGATGAGCGAGAGGGGCAACCCTCTCGGGAGGAAAAAAAAAAAAAAAAAAGCTGTCTGTGGGTGGTTTTCTGGGTATGCACCTTAACCCTGGCTGTGCTCAAAGCTGTGACCATGCAGCAAGCTTAAGCCTATAGGGAACCATGTTAAAAATGGTTATTGAGGCAAAAAGTGACACTGTGTGCTTATTTGCATGTCATTTCCCAGAATCCCTTGCTGTAGTGGAAGTGCTGTATGCTGGGTGATAATGGGGAAAGGTGGGGTTGCAGACCTGCCTAAGACATGCAGATGAGCATACAGTTATATTTGCATATATATAATATATATATATATATATATATATATATATATATATATATATATATATATATATATGATAATCCACAGTGTATATTAATAATAATAATAAAGAAAGTCCACTACTACTGGTGATTTGAGAGATCAAACAGAGATCTAAAGTCAGAGATGATATAGTACCCACGTAGTGAAAAGAGGTAGTGAAATCAAATAGGCTATTAACAGTACTCACACGGGCCAGTGTGAGTAAAAACCCATCGCGGTTTAACTCTGTAGAGAGGCTTCTCCTGGAACCGCACACCTCCAGTCCGGCCACTGCACAGCACACAGGTCCTCAGGACATCGAGTTGTCCCCAGAGAAATGAAAAAGAACCAGGGAATGATATCAGTACGTGTATGATAACATATGATGGTGGAAAGTTAGTGGATAAACTCAGAATTAATAAATATATATACAAATACTCACAGGTTGTGGAGGTGTTCTCCGCGCTGGCGACTCCTTCCCTCTTGCGTCTGCAGCATGCTGAGGGAAGGAGTCGCCAGCGCGGAGAACACCTCCACAACCTGTCTACGCCTGCCGGATTAATGTATGTGCTGTTAAGTTTTTATCTTCATTTTTACCATCATTAAATAAGTGTATATTACACCTGGACTCTATCTGCATTTTGGGGGGTCTTGGAGGCATTGAGGACCTGAATGCTGTACAGCTGATAGGCGTGCAGTCCCAGGAAATCCCCTTCACAAAGTTAAACCTTTATGGGTTTTGACTCAAACTGGCCCGTGTGAGTATTTGTATATATATTTATTTATTCTGAGTTTATCCACCAACCTTCCACCATCATATGTTATCATACACGTAGTGATATCATTCCCTGGTTCTTTTTTTATTACTCATCAGGGGGCAACTCTATGTCCTGATGACCTGTGTGCTGTGCAGTGGCCGGACGGGAGGTGTGCGGTTCCAGGAGAAGCCCCTCTACAGAGTTAAGGTGGGTTTTTTACTCACACTGGCCTGTGTGAGTACTGTTAATAGCCTATTTGATTTCACTACCTCTTTTCCACTACGTGGGTACTATATCATCTCTGACTTTAGATCTCTATTTGATCTCTCAAATCACCAGTAGTAGTGGACTTTCTTTATTAGAATATACACTGTGAATTATCATATATATATATATCATTTGTTGAGTTTCTGATTCGCGCTCCCCTCATTTTCTTTATCTTTCTTTGTGTATTGGGGAGAAAAAGGTTATCTCCCCTGTAGGGTGTTAGAGCTGCGGACGGTGGATCCCTGGACGTTCATACCTTACGAAGAAGGGGACACGGGTTCTCTGAGCTGGGTAATATTTCTCCATTTATCTCATTCTATCTATAGAGAGCGCCCGGGTACCTTTTTGTCCATACACTGTGGGCACGTTGTTAGTAGTGGTGAGGCAGTTGATGCGTGGACATGGACCATGAGCAAGCATTTGAGGCTGCACTATCCCCTGCAATAACGCTATTTGGCGTTGTCAGAGTCAATGTGTGTAAATTATCCTGTCCCGGTTATTGCGCCTGATCTATTATGTAGCGATGGAGATCCTTCATCTTCACCTAGAAAGCAATTGGCTCAGTCACAACTCAATTCTTCTGGCCTACTTTTTCTTACTCATGCCTTGATCTTGTCCTTTACTGTCAGAGTGTGTCACTATATTGAACACACAATAATTTGACATGATACAGATGTGTACTAGCTACTGACACTAATTGAATCTTGGACATTGTCAAAGTTTGAGATTGTGTTGTGGTGCACCATCATTTATTTTTAATGATGGTGTTGGTGTAACATCCATCACTTAATATTTTTCTCATTTTGAGCAGGCAAATCCTCATTCAATTTACTTCTGCTGCTTCCTACATAGGGGGCTAGTCTATAAACCTTCATAAACCACTTATCGAGGCCTTTTCGGCCAAAATGCCTACTGCTATTCTGTAAGCCTCGATAAGTCGGTGATAAAGGCATAAATCGCATTTAAAAAAAATTCAGCCTCCAAAAACAAATTGCTGGGTGAGCGGCGATAAGCCACTTATCGGAAGGTTCTGAAACTCGTGCAATTCTAGTAGCCTCGATTAGTTTCTCGAGGTTAATCACAGCGCTAGGATACAAGAATTGAGAGAGAGTAACCGAGCACAACCAGAGGTATCCAAATACGAAAAAAAGATAAATAGCAGGAAAGTGCGTTTTCCATAAAAATTATTATTTATTGGTCATGATAGAAAAAAGGAGCAAGGCGTTGCCTCACCAACGCATTTCGCGCTACACAGAACGCTTTCTCAAAGTATACCACACCCAGTACTCATTTAAAGATATTATATCCAGGCTTCGCTACTTGAGTATCCACCTCTACATATTACATATTATTTGTTCTGTATATGGTCCGTAGCACCACGCATCTATAGTTATTAATCGCGGCTCTAGAATAGCGAGTTTCTCCCAAAATCCTCACACCAGAAAAAGTTGGCATGAGGCTGGGGAGAACCTGCAGAGCAGCCGGCGATAGAGGGCTTAGAAAAAAATGCATTTTTCCTGCATTGGATTGGTGCAGGGAGTCTCCGGAGTTCATTAATATCAGCACCGGAGACCACCTTAAAGTGATGATGTCATATCCTTTAAACTAATTTAACATATCACATGGTACATGAACCAATGGGATTGTCTTCAATCCCATTGGCTGTAATACCATGTGATATGAGACATGTGGTTTTAAGGTTGGGGACAGGGTGCAGAGCTTAATCCGTGCTGTCACCCTAGGCTAGGTGACTAACTCGGCATCTTCTGGAAGCAGGGTGAAACACCTCTATAGACCAAAAATGTTGCATTACAAATGCACCAAAATTACAGATCAATAACCAATCTTTTCTAGAACAGACGTTGGTAGTAATTGGTTTTAGAATCTAAGTAAGATGTCAAACGCGAGGAGTTCCATGATCCTTTTTCTCACTGCTGCATGAGCTGCTCCTGAAAGATGAGGTCCAGCAGGCGTTGGTAAGTCCGTGCTTCATAGCCCTCCACCCAGCGTATCCCGTACAAAGCCATGCGGGTCACGTAGGTAACATAGGACTCCTGGGGCTGCCTCTCTTCCTGCCGGAATTTACCCCGGTAGGCTTCAGGGGTAAAACCGTACTGAAACAGTAACAGTTCTTTCAGGTGGTCATAGTCATCAGCATACTCATCTGGAAGCACCATCATTATCTGCTTAGCCAAGCCGGACAGTAAGGGGTCCAAACGTGCAACCCTATTCTGGGGAAGCACTTTGTATCGCTGACACTGTGTTTCAAAGTTCTTTAGAAAACTGTCGATCTGATCAGTACCTTCCACGAACTTGGTGAGACTGTGCTGATCCAGTTTGAGTTCATCTTTGTTGGGTTGGACAGGGGGGCAATAAGCGGGTGTGTTCACTGCCATAGTGATAAACTGCAGCCGCTCCTCTGGTGTCCCTCTGTCTCCCCATGCAGTAATCAGTGCCAACATTTCAGGGGTGAACGGACTGGTAGCCGCAGCAACCAGTACCCCTCCTGTTGCACTGCTCCCGGGAGGTGCACTCGTTCCCTCCCCGAGATTCTGCCGCCCCGGCACTGGGTTCCTTCCCTGACCTCCGGGTGGCTGTATAAGGGCAAGCTGAGCCGTATCCTGAGGCTCTGCAAGCCGGGCTTCATAGTCACCGATTGCGTTAACCATGTCTGCAACCTCCTGGTTCTCATAGGGCAGTCCATATTCACGGCACTTGTCTTTTAGCTGAGTTCAGGTCCTCATGTTGGATGAGCCTTCAGTCTCGCTCATGGTTCACGGTCGCAGCAGTTAGGTGGTGTTACAACTTGTGTTAACTGTTGCACTACTGTGTGTTCAATATCTTTAGTCCCAGGAACTCGCAATTCCCTTCGAGTTCCCACTATTTTACAGGGTCCCGCAGTACACTATAATACAGGTTCAGTTCAATCCCGCCGCTGCCACCAGTTAATTATATGCTTGTCATGGTAACTTATGACACGATATAATAAACACCAAATATCTGGGTTGAACTGAACGAGGCTTAGATATAATAAAATATATTTATTCCTTAAAAAGGTGAACACAGCAATATAGTACAATTAACAGGCAAGAAGGTAACACTTACTTAGGGTTGGGGAATGGAGAAGTATCAGCTAGCAATTCTCCAGCAATCCGGTGACATTCAAGATGAAATCAGAAGAACAAGAACTGTAGGGTTGACACAGTTTATATACCTTTGTAACCCTATTCTTAACATTGAATACAGACTATTGGTGAACAATTATCTGTATCCAATCCGTAACGTGGAAACACAGTTTAACCCATGCCCCCCAGCTAGTTAGCCCATGCATACTGGGACTCTGAGGGTCTTATTTCTGTAGCCCCATAATTAAATCAGGGGCGACGACCAGTCTACCAGATGAAGTATCTGGCAGGATCTTCATTGTTTGTAGGTGAAGATATAACACTTACAAACCACTCCAGTTTGATGCTTCTCCGTCCTCAGGTAAACTGTTAGAGTGGCAGAGTCTTTTGATCAGTACTTGGTTCCTAGACTTTGGGTCGCCCCCCTGACCATTTGCATTCCTTTGTTTGAAGGAATCTGCGCGGGTTTTTATCCCTGCCTTGGAATACAATATTAAAGTTAAAACACAGACATATTAAAAATATCCGGTTACGTTACATCCAGCGGGTCCAAACTTTCCAGATCTTAATGCCGGAACTGGGACATCATATGATCAAAGTTTCAGCCTGCTGCGACCTTCAGAACCGGAGATACACAAATACCACTTAAACCGTTTCATACTTTAACACAAAATTCTCCTGTGTGTGTGTGTGGTGCAGACACTGACATTATAATGAAACATGGGAACAGGGGAACATACATTTTCCTGACATGACAAGGTGTAAGCCACATTCCTGGACCGCAGTCCAGTTAACCCCTTGCCTCCCTGGTAAGGTCAGGGGGTGGCCATATGGGGTGCAAACCCTTTAATACCGGGCCAACCCCCCTCTCCCTCTACAATGCACCGCAAACTGTTTATGGTATTGGGATTGCCCGCTGCCCCATTTGTTTTGTATGCATCCATATGAGCTGAGCACCCACTGTTTTATAATTGTTGATGTAAGGGAGTGGTCTCTGTCAATAGAGGGTCCGCACCTGCGTTTTTTTTTATATTGTATTGTATATTATTGACTTTACTAAGATTTTTGTGCTAGAATTCCCTGATGTTGCAGATATCTTCTCAGCAATATCAGACACACTATGTTATAGTGATGCGGAGGTAAACAAAATCAGATACACAGATTTAGTGGAGGACATTTTTGGCCCTGAGAAGGCCACTGATGTACATAATGACTTGCTGAAACTTAAAAAGAAAGAAGTTGATTTTTATATGCATGGAGCTAACCTCTCACACTACGATCGTGAGAAATTGATACCTAGAGGGTTTCGTGTCATAAACCAGCCAACTATCGGCCGGAGTGACCCTGACTTTTGTAAACGCTGGATAAATATATTGAACAAATGTTCACTTGATCTAATTATACTTGTCATTGATCAGGCGACCAAAGAATTAACGAAAATTAGAAAAGAGATTTCGGATATCGAGACCAAGCACGTCCAGATGATAGCAGGCGACATGGATACCAACTGGACAGACAAAATCCAGGTAGCTGTTGATCTCTACAGGGAGAGCCTCATCACCTATAAAGGGACAAACTCAAGCAAGTCAACACTGACTACAAGGAACGGAAGGTTTACAAATGGTTGCTGGGCATTGGAGATCCACTGTCTGGGAGACAGGGACAATGGAGGAACTACGCGAGACACAGGCGGGGGACACCGGCGGCAGCTCCTACAATAACAGCGACATGGACCATTCCGATAGCCAAGAAAACACCTCCATGGTTCCTTTTTTAGGTCCAACCACAAAGACTCAACAGATGTCACCCCTTCCGGCACACGTCGGTGGCGACCTATTCGGAGAGGCGGCGGGGGTGCCCAAGGTATCCGACAAGGGATGCAAAAGCCAGAGGCTTGCAGAGGGGTCGCAAGCAGAGGAGGCAATTTTTAATATCTCTGGATACACACTTTCACCAGCAGAACGCAGTATCCTGAATAAGGGGTTAAGCTTTGTGCTGACGCACACCATAGATCCCTTTGACTGGGAGGTGGATTTATATCGTCTTAATAGACGTTTACGCTTGAGGGATTTTTTCTCCAAAGACATTGCTGACACCTGAACAACGACCTCAGGTGATAATTCCACACAGCAGTTTCGTCCAGCCAGTACCTTTGACCCACAGGTCCACAACTCCAACATCTCTACCTTCATTAATCTGGTGGAGGCAGACACCAATGGAAGTGTCAAGAATTACAAACGAAGCTTCCCAAATCTCACACCTGAGGAACAACAGGCCCTTAAATCACTACGCGATAATAAAAACATTATCATAAGAGCCGCAGATAAGGGAGGAGGTGTTGTGGTCATGGACTACGGACAATACCGCACTGAGGTTATGAGACAGCTTGATGTGACTCAACATTACATGTTGTTGAATGGAGATCCCACACACGGCTATAAAGAGAGAAATTGATTCAGTGATACAACTGGGAATAGACAATAGATGGATTACAGGGAAATTTCTTCAACAACAATTTCCAATTACCCCGGTCCTGTATATACTACCCAAGGTGCATAAATCACTCACCTTGTCACCTGGAAGACCTATTATCTCGGCCAGGGGCTCACTGTGTCACCCCCTCTCCCAGTATGTCGATTTCTACCTTCAGCCAATGGTCATTAAGATGCTAAGCTACATCAAGGTCACCACGGATTTTATTAATAAATTGTTGGCAGTGAGGGTGGACCTGCATGATGTTTTGCTCGTAACAATGGATGTTTCAAGCCTGTATACGAATATTGCCCATGCAGAGGGGATGGAGGCCATTACGGATCATTTGAAGAATTGTGATGACTATACTGGACCACCTGTGGAATTCCTCCTCCTTCTGATAGACATTGTGTTCCACAAAAACTTTTTCAAGTTTGAAACAAAATTCTATCTCCAACTAATGGGCACAGCGATGCATGCCCATCATGCAAGCTCGTGTGTCACCACAGGGTGGTGATAGGGGAAGGCTCATATTACAGCTGGAAGCAAGACTCATTTTTGAGCTCAATACAATTGCCCCAAAGGGTCTCAATGAGGATTTCCAGCTTGGGTGCTTTCTTTAATAACAGTGTGTTACTTATTTGGGCGGGCTGATAGTCCTCGGCTGTATGTCTTTCTTTCCACATTCCCTACTTCCCTCCTTCCTCATTCTTTCCTACCTGACTTATCCTTCCCGCCACCTCTATGTTCTCGCCTTTCCTTCCCTCCCTCTCTTCCTCCGGTTATTAATGTGTTTTTTACTGTCAGTGTTTTACCATGTATACATAGCTTTTTGTTGCCATTTCCTTCCCCTGGTTTTGATTAACTCAGGGTCCTTGTAGCCATTTTGTATATCCAGTGGCCTGATGATCATGTAGTGTTGTAATAATGTTCTTTTTATTAATGCCTGCAGAGATACGGCATTCTGCTCTGCTTTTATTTCTCCTTATCCCTTTTTTTCACGTTTGTTTCTCACTTTCTGTCATTTCATAGTACCCATGGAGATCCCCCTGATGTCCTGGTTATTACTACACCTTATCTCTATATGAGTGTTCCCACGGATGTGCAGTTAGATACTATATCCACCATCATGATTAGCAGGATGTGAGGGATCGATCGCGTATCTCCCCACTGTGTGAGATGCCGCGCTGCCTACTTATGTGGTGACGGGGCCGCGCATGTGCGTATAGCTAAGCCGTTGAGTCCTCTTCGATGGACCACGGCGTCACGGTCTCCAGCAGACCGGTCACCACGGCACCATGGTTACGGAGGACGCTTTCTTCCCTCGCAGTGGCGGCCTGATGGTACTGCAATACACAACTCAGTGGCGGCCTGATGGTACTGCATACACAACTCTGATCCCTGTGGATCATGCAACTGTGCTGGTGACGGGCATTGTGCGACATCAGCGACTTTGGGTCTGATCATGGGACTTGATGCACGGCCAATCACCTACTCTGGTTGAGTCATTGTGGTGGGGGTATTTAAGGGATCCACTGGCCATTAGTCTCAAGCACCACCCTGAGGAAGGTTCCACGAGGACCGAAACGTTGGTCATGTTTGTGCTATGTTTATTTTTGAATACAAGTTTTCTTACTTACCTTTGAGTGCTGTCTTGTGTCTGCTCCTGCTGGAGTGGATTCATTCTCTCTCTTTCTCTGTCTCTGTCTCTCTCTATGTCTCTGTCTCTCTCTATGTCTCTGTCTCTCTCTATGTCTGTCTCTCTCTCTATGTCTCTCTCTCTCTATTTCTCTCTCTCTCTCTCTCTATGTCTATCAAATCAAATCAGCTTTATTGGCATGACGAAAGAACATTTCAGTATTGCCAAAGCGTGAATAATAGGGGGTGGGGGACAATAATTACACGAATACTACTAGGGGGTAGGGTATAATGATTGCACGGTATATGGGTAACAGTTTCACACAGGGATGTGGGGGTTAGTGGACGTCTCTCAGCTTGGGCAGGTGCTGATATAGTGTGCAGCCAGTTCTGCTGTGGTTTCATCTTCTCCCAGGAGGATCGCTATTTTTTGGTTCTCTCTCTATGTCTCTCTCTCTCTCTCTCTCTATGTATGTCTCTCTCTCTATATTTCTCTCTCTCTCTCTCTCTCTCTCTGTCTCTCTCTCTCTATCTGTATGTCTCTCTCTCTCTCTGTATGTCTCTCTCTCTATATTTGTCTCTCTCTCTCTCTGTCTCTCTCTGTCTCTCTCTCTATGTCTCTCTCTCTATGTCTGTACTGTGTCTATATTTTCTATTTATTTTCCTTTTATGTCCTATGCACATATATTCCTCCTTAAATTAAATACAGGAGTGTGACACAAACACTCTATTGCACTCGTCCCTGCAACTTTCCATGCAGGTGCCTCAACCTTCACCCCCTCTGTGCTTTTAAAAAAGTGGCTTCCTGAGTTAACTCGTCAAACTCACACTCAGAAACCCATGCAAACACAATCCCCTCATTTGACTGTTTTGCGGCGCTAACCTGAGCCACGCTCTCAACTTCAGCCCACATGGCCCTAGGTGCTTATCTACTCGCATAACTCTCCAAAAAGCTATGCAGCACCCCTAGCATGTCTGCACTTGGATCACCTGCAATCTCGCCCATGCCTGCCGTATGTGATTGCGTTATCTGCGCACTTGGGCCTGGAGCATCCCAAATTGAATCCCCAGCCATTGTGGGCTGCCTAACCACTGCTCCTGATGCATGCCACTCCTCAGATGCCGAAGCTTCACCACTGCTATTCCTGCTAGGAAGGTAAGATACAAGGGGTCTATGTAGGACTGACAGGGAATGGGGGTTCACAACAGGCCCAGTGAGTGAAGAGTAAAATGCCACAGGGGAAGAATGATGTGCAGGGGAAGAAAAGGGGAGAATAGAGCAGAACACCCTATGAGTATCCCTTAATTGTAGTAGACACTACCCAATTCCCCTGCAGAGGCCCCACCACCCAGCTTCCTCCTGTAATGCCTGTATGCCCGCAGACCTGGCCAGTCCCCAGTACTGAGGTGGGTAAGGGTATAACACGCACCCACAGCAGTGAGGGCGTACCCGGAGTGTGGTAAGTAGCGTTGCCGGGCCTGGTGATAAAAGGGTTTACGATATACTTGCAGAGTCCGGGGTGCCAGAGGTTGACGGATAAATGTCCAAGAGCCAAGGGTCAGGGGCAGGACAAAGCAGCATAGTGAGATCCAAAGCAGTGTCCAGGGGTAGAGAGGTACACGTAGTAAAGCCGAGCCGAGATCAATCCAGGGAAATCCAAATAGAGGCAGGGCTAGGAACAAGGAGCTGAAACAGAGAGCTAAGCATAAGTCACTGCACACAGAAGCCACAGAGAAGCTATGCTGAGCGACGATGGAGAGGGAAGACTGGGCTAATAAAGGGCGGAGAACCAATGGTAGCAAGGGGTGGAGCGCAGGCTTGGCTGGGTGGCTGCAGTGATAGGTCCAGGTAAGCAGGAAGTGAGACGGGGGGTGATACCTGGTAATAGCGTGCAGCCGATGAGGGGAGGAGCCAGCAGCACGGGAGGGCAGGTAAGAGGATCGGGTGCGCGCACCTTCTGTAAAGCTGCCGTGCGCGCGCCCCGATCGCGTGCACGCAGATGCGGCGTGCGCCGTGGAGGAACGGCCTGGCGTGGATGTGGTAAGGTGTTGAGGGAGCGGGGCAATGGGGCAGGGAGCCGCCGTGGGACCGGAGGTGATGGGGGACCCGCTGAGAGGCGCGTGTCCCCCGATCCGTTACACCTCCCAACAATGTGCTGGGGAACATGACTGGATTGACTTCCCTCTGGTGCGCTGATCTGTCTTTTAGGCTGTGCGCTGCACTCGAAGTTGCAGAGTAGTTGTCACTTTTCTAAACTGCAGACCGCTATTGTTCCTAGGCTCAGAGGTGACGTCACACGCAGCAGAGAGGAAGCGTCATTACGTTCCTCCGGGCAGCTATGTTTACACCTCCCTGTGGTGTTTGCAGCGCGAGGTGAAGGTTTTTTTTTATATTTGAACCGGAAGAACTTTACAACCGGACAATCTGGCGATCTGATACCTTGCCATTGTGTTGGTACACTAGCTCCTTTCTACCCCTCCTTCAAGCTCCCCCCAGAGATGGTTGGATTTACTGTGATCCTTTTTTATGTAAGTTTTACTTTGTGCTTATTATAAATATTAATTATTTTTAAATGTATACTAGTAGTGTGTTTCTTTTCTCTTTTTGCGCCCTGCTATATGTGTATATATATTCGGTTGTTTGCCCGGCTGATCACGGGAGAGTGAGGAGCTGCAGAGAGATTTTTTCATACTTTGGGACATTACAAGAGTTTTTTGGGACTGCGCACACTAAATATACTTTTTTTCAAATGCTCCACAGGCCTGGAAAGGTGGTGTACCTCTTGTTGCGCTATCTGACCCTCTGCATGCACCATGAAATGCAAAGGTGGCACCACCACCCCCGTGTTGACCAGCCCCTGCTTCTATGTAGTAAGACCAGGTAACCTGCTGCAACCTTGTTTGATTTTTCCTGACCGATAATTACTCCTACAGCCACTGGACTCCCCTCACTGAGCCTTATTGAGCAAGAGGCTCATTTCATGGTTTACCGCATTAAGGCTTGCACCCGGGATCACTGCCAAGTAGCAATGCTCCACTGCTCACTCCAGCTTGAATGAGGCGAGTGACACTTTCTCATCTCCTCAACCTCACCCTTTCTACATGTTCCACCCTTAACCGTTTAACCCTGTTACCCAACCCACTCCACTGGCCATTACTATTTTATACTATTAGCCTATTAATGCTCACTCCCTTTTTGTGGGTCTTATACCAATCACCAGTGTACAGCCTTTTGGGATTACCCCCAGATCACGACTGCCAATCACCGAGTAATAGACATCCCTCTGCACCGTTGATGGTACACACTCAAACCAGTAATGTCCTATTCTCACACCCTCCGATTTTTAGAGTGAGGATAGGATGTCTTTAGCCCCTTCATGGTCTCCAATTTAATAATTGGATACCAGATACTTTGATATAATAATCCATTAAGTGGGGGTTTATTTAGCCAATAATAATTACAGAATATTTGTTGCAGCGTATATGTGCAAACCACACCATCCCTTGTTATAGCATGTGTACTATTTATTTAATATTCTAATCAAAAGACTGGAAGCTATGGTAATTATATATTCCCTAATATATCACACCCCCATCTCAAAGACAGTCACAGCCAATCCTCTCGATGTTTCCTGGGCATGGCAAGTAACTCCCATGGCATGTCAGCAATATTTCTTGCAGTTCCAGTTACGGAACAAATCCCTGTAGATGTCACTGTTGACCATGAAATTGTAACCCTCCATAGATCTCCATCAGTCTTCTGTTCTATGAACAGACCAAGTCAGATAACTAGAGGTGACACTTGTTTTATAATCTCTGGACTATGAATTGAGATATTTGTGATTTTATTTGAAAGAGGCTATGGGCAGGATACATCAAGCTGCGGTAACCTAACAATGTGGTATTAGCGCCAAACAAAGTGCATTATTTTTTATCATGCAATACATCGTTGCACCGCCAAAAATATAGCACTTTTTATTGGATCTGTTATAAGTATCAAATCCGAGAAATAAACGGCATAATACTGCATTTGTAGGTAAAAACTGTCATACATTAAGTTCCGATATTTATTGTAACTGGATGAACGGAAAAAATACAGCAAATATTTTATCACCTATTCTAGGCTGGTGTTAGCCTGGTCTTTCCTATGTATATAATGGCCAATATACTGGTATATATATATATATATATATAACATACAAACCAGCCCAAAGACCAGTAAGGAGACAGCAACCAACGAGGTATAATCCAAAGAAGTCTGTATTGAAATAAACAGGTACACGAAAGCCAACGTTTCGGTCTCTCAGGGAGACCTTCCTCAGGGCCGTGCAAACACCACATTAACAGTGACCCTACTTATATACCCACACCCCTAGTGCAACCAATTAAACATAACCAATCACCAGCAACCTGTCATGATTTACCTGTTATGCAGCTGAGCACCGTTGAGAAACAACCAATGCCTGGACCAGAAGGAGTCATGCGGATCCACAAGCAGGAAAAAGCAATGTGGTAATCAAAGGCAGCCAACTCAGGCATCTGAGTCTGTAGATTCACGAGCAGGGAAACCCCACCCGTGATCCAGGCTGCCTGCTCTGATGTCTATAGCCTGCGACCGGTGTCGGGAGCTACAGCGCGTCACCTGACTAGCCTGCGCGTCATAGGGCAAAGTGTGAGCCGGGGAGCCAATGGGAAACATCCATGCGCACTGGAAAGGTACGCAGTACCCTAATGGAGGAACCCTGGCAACCAAGGACGCCAGCACACAGTCCGCGCAGGCGCAGTAGTAAACACTGATAGAAAGGGCAGCGCTGCACCCACAGCACTAATGCAAGGCAGACACACGAGCAAAAAAGGGCTGTGGCTGAAAGTAAAGCCATAAAAGGCAGTGGTCAAGGTCCCAGGAGTACCAGCTGCACCCCACAATATAAAACATGACAATAAAAAGACAATCAAAAACAAGGGAGTGACAGTGTGCAAGGGAAGTGAAGCTATGGAGGAACAATGTCCACACGTCAAAAATATGCATGCAAACATGAAAATAAACATTCAAATATGGTCAAGGATCAAAGCAAGCAAAAATCAATGCGTAGGTAGCCATAAACAATTTACAAAAAGCAGCCCAGTTTGAGCTCTTCGTTCAGTCCCCCTGGTGCCATAGTCCGCAGTTCAAAAATGAGTCTGGCCTCCTGTTGTAGCAAGATCTTGCCTCTGTCACCACCACGCGTAGGGATAGGGACCTGCAGGATAGGCATGCATCTAAGCGTTGCTAAGGAGTGTCTATGTTCTTTAAAATGTCTCGCGACAGGGAGACATTTAAGGTCCATGTCATCGCCACCGCTCACTAGGGCTTTCCTGATGGTAGTACGGTGCATGGCCATCCGCTCCTTCAGCATCCTCACAGTTTTTCCAATATATAGAAGTCCACAAGGGCATCTGATGTAATATACCACAAATTTGGATTCACAATTAAGTGCCTGTTGGAGTTTGATGGGAATGCCACTGTGGGGATGATTGTAGCTGGGGCCCAATTGCATGAACTGGCAGTTAGTACAGCCATGACATCGATATGAGCCTGGTTTCTTGACCAACCAGGACTTGGAGGTGGCATATTTCTCTGTTGGATCCGATCCTGTCACCATGTCACCAATACTAGGGCCGCGACGGAAGCAGAACAACGGTGGTTCCTTGGCACATGTGCCTATCCTCTCATCATTTTGTAAGATCCGCCAATTCCCCCGGATGCATCGCTTGATGTCATTGGAGGCGGTGCTGAAAGTGCTGACTATGTTGAGTCTGTTAGTCTCCGTTTGTTTAGGAACTGATGTCAGTAATAAGCTCCTGTCAACCTGTTCCACCTTTTGTAAGGCGTATTGGATGTCTTTTTCACAATAGCCCCTCTCTCGAAAGCGGGCAGCCATCTGACCCAAAGCCCTTACGGACTCCGCTGGATCAGTTGTGATCCTCTTCACTCTTAAAAGCTGTGAGTAGGGGAGACCCCTTTTGAGTGGCAAGGGATGGTGACTGGATGCACACAGCAATGAGTTCTTGTCAGTGCTCTTCCGGTACAGTCTTGTAGCCAACGAGCCGCCAGACTTGTATACTATCGTATCTAAGAAAGCAATTTCTTTAGAGCTGTGACTGAGAGTGAAGCGTATGGTGGAAGGAATGTTATTCAAAGAAGCCACAAACGCCAGCAGATCTTTTTCGCTGCCACCCCACAAAATGAACACATCATCAATGTAGCGTAGATATTTGACAATGTGGTGTCCATAAGTCACATCATGGAGTATATGGGTCTGCTCGTACTGGTCCATGAACAGATTCGCATAGGATGGCGCCATATTGGACCCCATGGCCGTCCCTGTCAGCTGTAAGTAATGGTGCTTCTCGAACCTGAAGAAATTTTTATGCAGAATAACCTCAATCAGTAGCATGAGAAATTCCACAGGGGGACCCTGTTGTACACCAGATGTTTCAAATTTGGCGCGGACTGCTTCCAGGCCCTCCGTATGGGGGATGTTGGTATAAAGACTAGACACATCTAGTGTGGCAAAAATATAGTCAGATGTATCTATGGATATGTCACCGAGCTGTTTGATGAAGTCTGTGGTGTCCTTGATGTATGAACCCATGCTGGCTACCAGTGGCTGTAGGTAGAAATCCACAAATTGTGAGAGCGGGTGGCATAACGATCCACGGGCTGATATGATGGGTCTGCCCGGAGGTGCTGTACAGGACTTGTGGATTTTGGGCAGAGTGTATAGCACTGGCATAACCGGATGATCTTGTGTCAAGAATTTACTGGTCTCCTCTGTGATCCAAGTGTTATTAAGACCAAGTTGGATGATTCCATCTATTTCTCTTTTGTATGCTGTTGTTGGGTCCCCAGGCAAGCGTCTGTAGTGATGTACTACCAGGAGCTGTTGTTCAATTTCTTCTCTGTAATACTGATAGTTGAGGATCACTATCCCCCCACCTTTATCCGCAGCCCTCACAATGATGTTTTTATTGTCTCGTAATGTTTTGAGGGCAGCTCGTTCATCTCTGGAAAGGTTATTAAAACTTGTCTTGTGATTCTTAAGGATATTGCGAGAGTCCTTGGTCACCAGATTCATGAACGTAGCAATGTTCGGATTGGTGGAGTGAGGATCAAATGTGCTTCTAGGCTTAAATGGAGTTACCTCGGTGCCCCCGGGTGGATCTTTTAGTCCACTCCTGGAAAAATAGTCTTTCAACTTTAGATGTCTGTGTAATTTGTACATATCGACCTCCCATTTGAAGGCATCTTGGGTGTGGGTAGGCACAAAGGAAAGGCCTTTTTGTAAAATACTGGTCTCAGCACTTGATAGTGTGTAGTCCGATAGATTGTAGATCACCGTCTCACCGGCTGTGTCTTGGATCCCCTTGCCGTTTTTCCTGCGCGAGCGGGATAACGCCGATCTCCGGCCACCTCTCCTGTTATATCTCCTGGTGTGGAGCCGTGTGGGGGTATTCTGGCCCGACCCCCATCTCCTGATCCTAAAAAAGGTTCCATAGGGGCGCTGTCTGGGGCATCAGATTGGTCGGTATCGCTGGTGGTGTATCCCATTCGGCCAGCACCACTGCGCTTGGACCGTGACTGGTAACGGCGTTGTGGTCCACTTCTTGCGCCTTTGGTCTCTCCAAGGCCCAGTAGCCACCGGTAGACGTTCCTCTCCTTGTAGTCTGTTGTCACCTGTCGAAGCTTCTCCTTTTTAAATTTGATAAGGTTGTCCCGATATGTATCCACCGTAGTTTTAATTTTGTCAGTCCAGTCCGTGCCTGTGTCCGCCGCTAGGATCCCCGCATGTTTAATGTCTATCAGCTCTATATCCTTCTTGATTTTTGCAATCTCTTTACTTGATTGGTCAATGACCAGAATCATCAGGTCGAACGAGCATTTATTTAAAATGGCTATCCAGCGTTTACAGAACTCAACATCATTCCTGCCTATAGTGGGTTGGTTTTTCACTCTGAAGCCTCTGGGCAGCATCCTCTCCTTGTGATAGTGGGATAGGGTGACCTTCCTCAGGGCCGTGCAAACACCACATTAACAGTGACCCTACTTATATACCCACACCCCTAGTGCAACCAATTAAACATAACCAATCACCAGCAACCTGTCATAAGTAGGGTCACTGTTAATGTGGTGTTTGCACGGCCCTGAGGAAGGTCTCCCTGAGAGACCGAAACGTTGGCTTTCGTGTACCTGTTTATTTCAATACAGACTTCTTTGGATTATACCTCGTTGGTTGCTGTCTCCTTACTGGTCTTTGGGCTGGTTTGTATGTTATATGGATCCCTATGGGACTAGCAACTGCCTTTTGTTTTACATCAGAGTGCTGACTGTTTGATCTTTGTTACTTATTTTTATGAGTCGTGCACCTACGTACCTGTATATTGTCCTCCTCTACTGTGGCGCAGCGAGGAAGGGTATTTACTGACGGAAACTGCCATTTTTCTATTTTTATTTTCTATATGTGACATTGTATTTATATGCTATGGAGGAATTTGCTGATATCACAGGAATTTTCTCTTCCTTATCGGATGTGGCTGGCTTCAGCGATGCAGAAGTGGCACAGATCCGCTTCGCGGAGTCATTTGAATCAGTGGTGGGGCCTGACAAGGCAGCGGACATCTTCAATGATCTCATTAAATTAAAGAAGCGTGAGGTGGATTTTTTCTTACATGGGGTCACCCTATCCCACTATCACAAGGAGAGGATGCTGCCCAGAGGCTTCAGAGTGAAAAACCAACCCACTATAGGCAGGAATGATGTTGAGTTCTGTAAACGCTGGATAGCCATTTTAAATAAATGCTCGTTCGACCTGATGATTCTGGTCATTGACCAATCAAGTAAAGAGATTGCAAAAATCAAGAAGGATATAGAGCTGATAGACATTAAACATGCGGGGATCCTAGCGGCGGACACAGGCACGGACTGGACTGACAAAATTAAAACTACGGTGGATACATATCGGGACAACCTTATCAAATTTAAAAAGGAGAAGCTTCGACAGGTGACAACAGACTACAAGGAGAGGAACGTCTACCGGTGGCTACTGGGCCTTGGAGAGACCAAAGGCGCAAGAAGTGGACCACAACGCCGTTACCAGTCACGGTCCAAGCGCAGTGGTGCTGGCCGAATGGGATACACCACCAGCGATACCGACCAATCTGATGCCCCAGACAGCGCCCCTATGGAACCTTTTTTAGGATCAGGAGATGGGGGTCGGGCCAGAATACCCCCACACGGCTCCACACCAGGAGATATAACAGGAGAGGTGGCCGGAGATCGGCGTTATCCCGCTCGCGCAGGAAAAACGGCAAGGGGATCCAAGACACAGCCGGTGAGACGGTGATCTACAATCTATCGGACTACACACTATCAAGTGCTGAGACCAGTATTTTACAAAAAGGCCTTTCCTTTGTGCCTACCCACACCCAAGATGCCTTCAAATGGGAGGTCGATATGTACAAATTACACAGACATCTGAAGTTGAAAGACTATTTTTCCAGGAGTGGACTAAAAGATCCACCCGGGGGCACCGAGGTAACTCCATTTAAGCCTAGAAGCACATTTGATCCTCACTCCACCAATCCGAACATTGCTACGTTCATGAATCTGGTGACCAAGGACTCTCGCAATATCCTTAAGAATCACAAGACAAGTTTTAATAACCTTTCCAGAGATGAACGAGCTGCCCTCAAAACATTACGAGACAATAAAAACATCATTGTGAGGGCTGCGGATAAAGGTGGGGGGATAGTGATCCTCAACTATCAGTATTACAGAGAAGAAATTGAACAACAGCTCCTGGTAGTACATCACTACAGACGCTTGCCTGGGGACCCAACAACAGCATACAAAAGAGAAATAGATGGAATCATCCAACTTGGTCTTAATAACACTTGGATCACAGAGGAGACCAGTAAATTCTTGACACAAGATCATCCGGTTATGCCAGTGCTATACACTCTGCCCAAAATCCACAAGTCCTGTACAGCACCTCCGGGCAGACCCATCATATCAGCCCGTGGATCGTTATGCCACCCGCTCTCACAATTTGTGGATTTCTACCTACAGCCACTGGTAGCCAGCATGGGTTCATACATCAAGGACACCACAGACTTCATCAAACAGCTCGGTGACATATCCATAGATACATCTGACTATATTTTTGCCACACTAGATGTGTCTAGTCTTTATACCAACATCCCCCATACGGAGGGCCTGGAAGCAGTCCGCGCCAAATTTGAAACATCTGGTGTACAACAGGGTCCCCCTGTGGAATTTCTCATGCTACTGATTGAGGTTATTCTGCATAAAAATTTCTTCAGGTTCGAGAAGCACCATTACTTACAGCTGACAGGGACGGCCATGGGGTCCAATATGGCGCCATCCTATGCGAATCTGTTCATGGACCAGTACGAGCAGACCCATATACTCCATGATGTGACTTATGGACACCACATTGTCAAATATCTACGCTACATTGATGATGTGTTCATTTTGTGGGGTGGCAGCGAAAAAGATCTGCTGGCGTTTGTGGCTTCTTTGAATAACATTCCTTCCACCATACGCTTCACTCTCAGTCACAGCTCTAAAGAAATTGCTTTCTTAGATACGATAGTATACAAGTCTGGCGGCTCGTTGGCTACAAGACTGTACCGGAAGAGCACTGACAAGAACTCATTGCTGTGTGCATCCAGTCACCATCCCTTGCCACTCAAAAGGGGTCTCCCCTACTCACAGCTTTTAAGAGTGAAGAGGATCACAACTGATCCAGCGGAGTCCGTAAGGGCTTTGGGTCAGATGGCTGCCCGCTTTCGAGAGAGGGGCTATTGTGAAAAAGACATCCAATACGCCTTACAAAAGGTGGAACAGGTTGACAGGAGCTTATTACTGACATCAGTTCCTAAACAAACGGAGACTAACAGACTCAACATAGTCAGCACTTTCAGCACCGCCTCCAATGACATCAAGCGATGCATCCGGGGGAATTGGCGGATCTTACAAAATGATGAGAGGATAGGCACATGTGCCAAGGAACCACCGTTGTTCTGCTTCCGTCGCGGCCCTAGTATTGGTGACATGGTGACAGGATCGGATCCAACAGAGAAATATGCCACCTCCAAGTCCTGGTTGGTCAAGAAACCAGGCTCATATCGATGTCATGGCTGTACTAACTGCCAGTTCATGCAATTGGGCCCCAGCTACAATCATCCCCACAGTGGCATTCCCATCAAACTCCAACAGGCACTTAATTGTGAATCCAAATTTGTGGTATATTACATCAGATGCCCTTGTGGACTTCTATATATTGGAAAAACTGTGAGGATGCTGAAGGAGCGGATGGCCATGCACCGTACTACCATCAGGAAAGCCCTAGTGAGCGGTGGCGATGACATGGACCTTAAATGTCTCCCTGTCGCGAGACATTTTAAAGAACATAGACACTCCTTAGCAACGCTTAGATGCATGCCTATCCTGCAGGTCCCTATCCCTACGCGTGGTGGTGACAGAGGCAAGATCTTGCTACAACAGGAGGCCAGACTCATTTTTGAACTGCGGACTATGGCACCAGGGGGACTGAACGAAGAGCTCAAACTGGGCTGCTTTTTGTAAATTGTTTATGGCTACCTACGCATTGATTTTTGCTTGCTTTGATCCTTGACCATATTTGAATGTTTATTTTCATGTTTGCATGCATATTTTTGACGTGTGGACATTGTTCCTCCATAGCTTCACTTCCCTTGCACACTGTCACTCCCTTGTTTTTGATTGTCTTTTTATTGTCATGTTTTATATTGTGGGGTGCAGCTGGTACTCCTGGGACCTTGACCACTGCCTTTTATGGCTTTACTTTCAGCCACAGCCCTTTTTTGCTCGTGTGTCTGCCTTGCATTAGTGCTGTGGGTGCAGCGCTGCCCTTTCTATCAGTGTTTACTACTGCGCCTGCGCGGACTGTGTGCTGGCGTCCTTGGTTGCCAGGGTTCCTCCATTAGGGTACTGCGTACCTTTCCAGTGCGCATGGATGTTTCCCATTGGCTCCCCGGCTCACACTTTGCCCTATGACGCGCAGGCTAGTCAGGTGACGCGCTGTAGCTCCCGACACCGGTCGCAGGCTATAGACATCAGAGCAGGCAGCCTGGATCACGGGTGGGGTTTCCCTGCTCGTGAATCTACAGACTCAGATGCCTGAGTTGGCTGCCTTTGATTACCACATTGCTTTTTCCTGCTTGTGGATCCGCATGACTCCTTCTGGTCCAGGCATTGGTTGTTTCTCAACGGTGCTCAGCTGCATAACAGGTAAATCATGACAGGTTGCTGGTGATTGGTTATGTTTAATTGGTTGCACTAGGGGTGTGGGTATATAAGTAGGGTCACTGTTAATGTGGTGTTTGCACGGCCCTGAGGAAGGTCTCCCTGAGAGACCGAAACGTTGGCTTTCGTGTACCTGTTTATTTCAATACAGACTTCTTTGGATTATACCTCGTTGGTTGCTGTCTCCTTACTGGTCTTTGGGCTGGTTTGTATGTTATATGGATCCCTATGGGACTAGCAACTGCCTTTTGTTTTACATCAGAGTGCTGACTGTTTGTCATATATATATATATATATATAAAGATCAAACACACAAAAAGAATGTTGCTCACACTACATATATATATGTGGAAAAACCAGACCCAATAAGTAATATTGACTATCTTGGAATAAAAAATAAACCAACTAAGCCTAGAATAAATGGGAAACTGTAGGTGCTAGGGGATAACAATAATATTGAACACACAAAAGACTAAGACAATCCCCAAAAGCAGCACTCTAAATATACCACAAAATAACTGATAACATAATACCAAAAGACCAGGAAACTAAAGTCAAAATAGAAAATGAATAGATTTTAATAGCGAGCAAAAAGAACACTAACATTTAAAAACATATACACACTAAGGGCAGCAAAAAATACGAAAAGACTGTGACTGACTAAAATTTACAAAAATCAATAATGCTGAAAAATAAATCAAAAGCAAAAAATGTGTCTGCACAATGAGCCTGATAACTATATAAAGCGACACAAAGAAAGCTGAATATCTCAAAAAAATCCTGGTAAAGACCTAAGCTAAAAAGGTAGATAACTAAGCTAAGGGCATAAAGAAAGGTATGGCATAAATAAACCTATATACAAAAATGATGTACATAAGAAAAATAATAACTTAAACCAAGGGGGAGGCACAGGGGAGACAAAATGAAACAAAGACTCACACCCTGAACAGCAATACAAAATATCAAAATAAAAAAAAAGATGCATACAATGCATGTGGTGGCTGCACAAAAGCAAGTAAGACACATGGCTGTAGAATCACAAAAAGCCAGTGCTGTTTGCACATATGAAACAACCTAGAGTAAGGGTTCCATAGGAGATAATGACTCCATATAGCAGAGAAAATGATACTCAGCTGCCATATAGTGATGATGGAGTCAGTCCCACGGAGTTAAACTCCAGGATGTGTGGAAATAAGTCATACAGTCCACAGGAAAGCACCAAAAGTCACGCCAACAAAATAATGAATTGCTGCCTAGAGTGGACACTCAACGCGTTTCAGCCAAGGGGGCCTTCTTCCCGGAGTGGTAAAAGAGTAGTGGAGGCTTGCTGAGCTATATACTGTGTTCAATGAGTATCAGCGACGCCCTTTCCTGTTGGTGATCAGTAACGATGGCATCCAAACATTGAAAATAGATAGAGGCAGGATTCATTAAATTCTGATCTGTATCATGAAATTCAAAGATAAAAGCACAAAGATGTTAGACTACACATAGAGGGTTCTGCCTAACAAAATATAAGGCATGTAGAAAAGAGTAGCAGATACAAACAGAATAACATATTGAGCATCTAAAAAATAGCCAATTGTTAAGAGAATAAATAGTAAAACAGAAAGAAGTAAAGTATAGTATAAAGGCAGGGGCAGAGAGAATACCTGGGATGTACTTGTAATAGCAACAAATGTATAAGTTGCGAAGTCTCACAGTTACACTAAGCTATATGGTACAAATCACTAAGTAAAGTTATAAAAACATGGCAAAGCCCAGAGAGTCATTCATTCCCCTGGGTTATATAGTATTAAGTAGAACAATCCAACGACATTCTTTTTTAAGAAGGGCTTTTTCCTAGTCCCCACCCCTTATACCCAGTGACACCCTATCAAGAGCAAAAGCTGAAATAAATGTACTATCAGCAGCATGGCACTGTAAAAAATGCCTTGATACTGAAGTAATTTTTTTAAAGGCATCCAAATCCCGCTGGGCTGATCTAATATTCCTAGAATGTTCTAAAATTCTGAACCGAAGTTCGCAGGTCGTCATACCTATATATTTAAGTTTACAGGGACAGGTGAGATAGTAAATGACGCCTTTAGATTTACAATTTAAAGTACAGGCATTCCCCGCTTTAAGTACACTCACTTTAAGTACACTCGCGAGTAAGTACATATCGCCCAATAGGTAAACGGCAGCTCACGCATGCGCCTGTCAGCATGTCCTGAACAGCTATACCAGATCCCTACCTGTACCAAAGCTGTGCGCAAACGGGGAGACTATAGAGCCTGTTACAAATGCGTTATTTACATCAGTTATGCACGTATATGACTATTGCAGTACAGTACATGCATCAATAAGTGGGAAAAGGTAGTGCTTCACTTTAAGTACATTTTCGCTTTACATACATGCTCCGGTCCCATTGCGTACGTTAATGCGGGGTATGCCTGTATAGGCAATATTGTAGGTTTTAGTGTTGTCACTATTGGAAAACCTGTCAGTCTGTGTCATAAATTTACAGGCCGAACAATTACTGCATTTCGAGAAGCCTTTTTTCCTAATAGTAAGGAAAGTCTCACTGGTATGGGGAGTGTAATGGCTATGTACCAGACGGTCTTGTAAGTTAGGTGAACGGCGACTTGTTAAATTAACCCTGTCACCTAGTGTATCCCTAAGTTCCCCATCGGTACATAGAACAGGCCAGTGTTTTTGGAGAATGGATTTAAGTTCTCCCCATCTGTCATTGTAAGTTCCAATAAAGCGAATTTTGGAATCTGTCGTTTTCTTTTTTGGATGTAACAATGTTGTACGTTCATTTATTACACTGTGTTGGTACCCTTCATGGATATTTTTTCTACTATATCCTCTAGATATGAACCTCTTTTTCATCTCAGCTGCCCTACGTACAAAACATTCCTCTGTAGAACAATTGCGTTTTAACCTAATAAATTCACTACGAGGAATGCCCTTAATCTGATGCTGCTGGTGGAAGCTGGAAGCGTGTAAATTAGAATTAGTAGAGGTCGACTTCATGAAGATATCAGTCCCCACATTGCCACTGGCATCAATAGAGATCTGAAGATCCAAAAAATCAATCGATGTGGGGCTACATCTGTAGGTAAGTCGAATATTGTGTTCATTGTGGTTGAGCACATCGATGAAACTCCTAAACTCGGCGCCAGTGCCCTGCCAGAGGATAAGAATGTCATCGATGTATCTCAACCACAACAGAACATGCGAGGTCAAATGGATATTATCCTCACAAAACACCACTTCCCTCTCCCACAAGTGGCCCCCATCGCTGTCCCTCTTGTCTGCAGATAAAAACGATTCTTAAAAACAAAAAAGTTATGGTGTTCAAAATTGAACTTGACACAATTCTCAGTGAAGCATGTGCCTTGGGTACAATAACAACGAAAAATAGAGACAGTCTGGTCACGAAACATCCGACGACTGCTACATTCTATTTATTACCCAAGATACATAAAAGCTTAACTAATCCACCAGGAAGGCAAATAGTGGCCGGTATCGGTATCTTATGTGAACCTATTAGTAAATTCCTGGACCCCTTTTTACGTCCAGCGGTTGAAGCATATATATACACACATATATATATATATACATATTATATATACATATATATACACATATATATATATATATATATATATATATATATATATATATATATATATATATATATATATATATATATACATACACACACACACACACACACGATAAGATAACCAACCTGAAATAGATTATACATTTTAATTACATTAAATTATTAATAATGATAACTTTATTTATACTGTATAGCGCTTTTCTCCCAATGGGACTCAAAACACATCCCAGTTACAAAAAGGGAAAAATTAGAAAAAATGTAAGTTTTAAAAGAGACCAAACACAAAGAAAGATCTAATACAGGATGGGACAGTACTGTAGCCATTAAATGCTAGACAAGTTGTGGTTCATTACAGTACATATTAACCCCTTAGTAGCCCATGGGTGAACTACTCATGGGTTTCCATGACTAGCTGACGACTAAAGGGCTACAAAAAGGTTAATATAAACATAAAACTACATTACATACCTCCCTTGCCCACCTTAGTGGATAGAAAATCATTTTCATGCTAAGGTAATGAAGGGGTTAACCTCTTCAGCCACCCTCCCTGTGAGGCCTAACCACCTTCCATGGGGCAACTACCCCATCACCCACCCTCCCTACCCGGCCACCCCGCTCTAGAGTAATGCCCCAGATCCCTATTAGCCAAATGTACAGTAATTAATAGTGGCTTTTGGGCAATAAAAAAAAAATATATATATATATATATATATATATATATATATATATATATATATATATATATATATATATAAAATATATAATTAAAATAAAATAAAAAACAACATTGAACACATTTTAAGGATAAAACCATTGATTATCCCTGTGGATAACTAGGCCATCTTAGTGGGGAAACTAGATAGCCACATTGGCAATAAATTGTCAGCTGTAATACATTAAAAATACATGAACAATATTAAAATATATTAATAACCCCCCTTCATTACCTTAGGGACTAACCACTAAGGTAATGAAAGGGTTAACCCCTCCCACCACCCTCCCCCATCCCAGGCCAACTACCACCATCATCCACCCCCTACACCCAACAAGAGTCCTTTCCCCCACAGTATTGGGCAATAGTCCTATTAGGAAAATTAATGACTTCTCAACCAACATTGATGACATTACATGGTACATCAAGAAACCGGATTGGTTGGGCATCGACCCTTTACCTTTATTTGATTTTTCAGCAGCTGCCCTTGACGTTCAGGAGGATGGCCTTCATCCCGGCAGGGGTAAGTGACACTTAAATTTTTTTAAGGTGCTCATTGATTGGCAATGTGCCAATATAGGTCCCCCGTTGAGGGCTTAGGTAGGCACAGTGCATATTTTGTTCAATGTTTATTAATGGGCAAAAATACAATTTTCAATGGGCAAAAGTCCTATTAGGCACATTTGCCTTATAGGACTATTGAGCATTACTGGGGGGTGGGTGGGGGAGGGGGGGAGTACTCTTGTAGGGGCTAGAAGGGTGGGTGATGGGGATAGTTGGCCTGGGGGTGGCAGGAGGGGTTAACCCCTTCATTACTTTAGCGGTAAGGTAATGAAGGGAGGTTATTAATGTATTTTAATATTGTTAATTTAATTTTTTGTATTTCAGGTTACCATTTATTACCAATGTGGCTATCTAGGCTCCCCATTGTGAGGGCCAAGTTATCCATAGTGACAATCAATGGTTTTATGTTAAAATGTATTTTTAATGTTCTGTTTTTTTTGTTTTATACATGTGTATCGATAATGAACTAGACAGAATAGATAAGAATCTCGAAATAGCTAGGGGTCATGGAGGTAGAATGGTGGGAAGTGGAGTTTGGCATGCAGGGAGAACCCATATTAAATACAGATAATACTAGTAAACTTCTAAAGACTAAATCCAATTGGAGTAGAAAGGCAGGAGCCGATAAAATAACAATAGCACAGATTGAAAAAAACCTTAAATGCATGTTTACTACTGCAAGAAGCCTGACAGATAAAATGGGTCAGCTTGAATTAATAGCTACAAGGGAGCAGTATAATATCATAGACATTACTGAAACATGGTGGGATGAAACTCATGACTGGACAGTTAATTTAGAGGGCTATTCCCTTTTTCGGAGGGATCGAGCAAATGAAAGAGGAGGTGGGGTAAGTTTATTTGTTAAGCCGTATCAAAACCTATTATAAGGGAAGATGTCTAAGAAGAGAATGATACATGTAGAGACAATGCGGATAGAAATGAGTAGTACAGTAGAGGTAAAAGTACAAAGAAAATGTTTGTGGGAATATGCTATAAACCAGCGTTTCCCAAATGGTGGGTCGCGACCCGGCACCGGGCCACGGCACCAAAATTGCCGGGTCGCAGCGAGGCTGGCCGCCCGGTGTCTCCTCCCAGACCCCCCTGCTCGAGTTAAAAAAAATAGCAGCGATTCCCCCCGCGGTCCCGCGCGCATGCGCAGGGCAAGCAGGGCCCGCTCCCTTCCTCCCCCCCACTCCCAACGTGGGACGGAGGAGGAAGTACCAGCTCCTCTGCGGCCTGCTTCCTCCCGCGACCCGCTTCCAGAGCTCACCTCCCATGGCACCCCCTCCCGAGCCCACCTCCTGGGGCACCCCTTCCTGAGCCCACCTCCCGGGGCACCCCCTCCCGAGCCCACCTCCCGTGCCACCCCCTCCCGAGCTCACCTCCCGTGGCACCCCCTCCTGAGCTCACCTCCCATGCCACCCCCTCCCAAGCCCACCTCCCGTCCCGGGCAGCAGGGGATATCGAGGGCAGCAGGGGAAAGCGTCCGGCGGCAAGGTAAGTCACCCCACCCACCCAGTCACTGTCACCCACCCAGTCACTGTCACCCAGTCAATGTCACCCACCCACCCAGTCACTGTCACCCACCCAGTCACTGTCACCCACCCAGTCACTGTCACCCACCCACCCAGTCACTGTCACCCACCCAGTCACTGTCACCCACCCACCCAGTCACTGTCACCCACCCAGTCACTGTCACCCAGTCACTGTCACCCACCCAGTCACTGTCACCCACCCTGTCACTGTCACCCACCCTGTCACTGTCACCCACCCAGTCACTGTCACCCACCCACCCAGTCACTGTCACCCACCCAGTCACTGTCACCCACCCAGTCACTGTCACCCAGTCACTGTCACCCACCCAGTCACTGTCACCCACCCAGTCACTGTCACCCACCCAGTCACTGTCACCCACCCAGTCACTGTCACCCACCCAGTCACTGTCACCCACCCACCCAGTCACTGTCACCCACCCAGTCACTGTCACCCACCCAGTCACTGTCACCCACCCAGTCACTGTCACCCACCCAGTCACTGTCACCCACCCAATCACTGTCACCCACCCAGTCACTGTCACCCACCCACCCAGTCACTGTCACCCACCCACCCAGTCAATGTCACCCACCCACCCAGTCACTGTCAAAGTCACTGTCACCCACCCAGTCACTGTCAAAGTCACTGTCACCCACCCACCCAGTCACTGTCACCCACCAACCCAGTCACTGTCAAAGTCACTGTCAACCAGTCACTGTCACTGTCACCCACCCAGTCACTGTCACCCACCCACCCACTGTCTCCCACCCACCCAGTCACTCACCCACCATCTCCCACACACCCACCCAGTCACTGCCTCCCACCCAAGTGTCCCAGTCCCCCCTCCCAGTCCCCCGTCCCAGTCCCCCCTCCCAGTCCCTCATCCCCCCCACCCAGTCCCCCCTCCCACCCACCCAGTCCCCCCCACCCAATCCCCAGTCCCACCCAGTCCCCCCTCCCACCCAGTCCCAGTCCCCCCTCCCACCCAGTCCCAGTCCCCCCTCCCAGCCACCCAGTCCCAGTCCCCCCTCCCAGCCACCCAGTCCCAGTCCCCCCTCCCACCCACCCAGTCCCAGTCCCCCCTCCCACCGTCCCAGTCCCCCCTCCCACCGTCCCAGTCCCCCCTCCCACCCAGTCCCAGTCCAAAGTCCCAGTCCCCCCCAGTCCCCCCTCCCACCCAGTCCCCCCCCTCCCACCCACCCAGGACCCCCCCTCCCACCCACCCAGTCCCTGCCCCCTCCCCTCCAGTCACTCACATCCGTCATTGCCTGTAATTCACTGTTTGTGTCTGTGTGCGTATAGGGGAGAGCGAGTGTGTGTGTGTGTGTATCAGGGGCTGTGTGTGTGTGTATCTGTATCAGTGTCTGTGTGTGTGTATCAGAGTGTGTGTGTGTGTATATATCAGTGTGTGTGTTTGTATGTGTCTGTGTATCAGTGTCTGTGTGTATCAGTGTGTGTATCAGTGTCTGTGTGTGTGTGTAGCAGTGTCTGTGTGTGTGTAGCAGTGTCTGTGTGTGTAGCAGTGTCTGTGTGTGTGTATCAGTGTGTGTGTGTGTGTGTGTAGCAGTGTCTCAGTGTGGCTGTGTGTGTGTGTTTATCAGTGGCTGTGTGTGTGTCAGTGGCTGCGTGTGTCAGTGGCTGCGTGTGTCAGTGGCTGCGTGTGTCAGTGGCTGCGTGTGTCAGTGGCTGCGTGTGTATCAGTGGCTGTGTGTGTGTGTATCAGTGGCTGTGTGTGTGTCTGTGCAGGCCCTATAGGCCAGTATAGGCGATAAAATTTTTAGTGGGTCACGAAGGAGAAGTTCAAAAATAACCGGGTCACGGAAAAAAAAGTTTGGGAAACCCTGCTATAAACCATCAAATATCTGTGAGATTGAGGAAGCCAAAATACTTTTACAAATGGAGAAGGAATCAAAACTAGGTCATGTTTGCATTTTGTGTGATTTTAATTATCCAGATATAGACTGGGGCAATGAGATTAGCATTACAATGAAAGGAAACAGTTTTTTTGGGGTGACAAAAGACAATTATATGACCCAAATTATTGAGGAACCAACCAGGAGAGGAGCAATACTGGATTTGGTAATGTCAAACAATGTACTGTAGAAGTAAAATCACATATTCATGTCTGGGAACATTAGGGAAACAGTGATCAAATAGTAATCATTTGAAATAAACAATAACAAAAAACATTATATGCGTTTAACAAAGACTTGAGATTTTAATAAATTGAGGAATAATCTACAAGGAATAAATTGGGATTACACTTTTGCAGTAAAAATGTGGAAAATAAATGGGCAGTATTTAAAACAGTGTAAGAAAATCACACCTCGGTGTATATCCTTGGGTAATAAATTTAAAAGAAACAAGTCTAAGACAAAGTGGCTAAATAAACTTAGTCTTAAAAGTCAGAAGGTACGGAGGCATCATATCAGAATTATAAGGAGGATAACAAAATTTGCTAAAATGCAATCAAACAAGCAAACATTAAAGATTAAAAAAGGATTGCAACAGAAAGTAAGATCAACACTAAAAAGTTATGTAAGTACCTTAAAGCTGCAGTTCAGTCAATATCTGCATGTGTGTTTTTTTTAATAAACCAGTTCTGTAGTAAGAAAAAATACTTTTAGCATTTTCTGTTTTTAAAAAAACAACTTTGAAAGACTAATTTTCTTGTATTCTATTTTAACAGCCATTTACTAAGGCACAGCCCCTTCATGTCCTGTCACAAGCCCTGGCACACCCCTTTGTCAGTCCTGCCCTCCCTCTAGCACTTATCAGTGCAGGAATGCTCATGAATATTCATGAGCTTCCACTGACAGACAAGCAGATTATAAACAAATCCCAGCTTTTAATATGTCACCAAATTTCGCCGATCAATACATGGAGAACGAATTGACCTGCAGCTATACAGTTCTTTAGGTAATTACAGATTGCACACATGAAACTATTGAAGTAAAAAAATAAATTAAAAAAAAAAAAAAAAAGACTGAACTGCAGCTTTAATAACAAAAAGATTAGAAAATAAAATCTATTTATGTTTTGCTCCCACACCCTTTTTCTTTTTGAGCTGCTCCCCCACCCAACTTACCTGTTCAGCATTTGTTTATTACCTGTCCTGCAGTTCTTCTTTATGTACTTGAGTTTAGTCTACTTTGCTCTTATAGAGATTTTCTTGTATACCGTTTTTCTGCTATTATTCTGTACTTGAATGAATTTTTTTATCATTAGGATGCTTTATTGAGGAAAGATAGCAATAACCATTCTATTCTTAGCTATAAGTTGCTGCCACTGTCCGCTGATATGGATCCATTACTGTAAGGTCAGTACACCTCTGGGACTTTGGAATAATAACAAATAATAGATATCATTATTATTATGAACTGCAAGAAAAGACCAACCATTTTTATTATCTCTTTTTTTATTTTCACTGGACACAGTAGGGTTAAGTATTTGTCTTAAATCTGTTCACATTCGCTGTTGCTGATTTAGCCTTCCCTTGTGTTTGGACCTCCAATGACACACAGATCAGACGTTACCCCTGGCTACTGGACGCTTCAACGGCGATACATATCACATGAAGAGTATAGATGATCGGATTGACACGACGCCGATCAACATAATGACGTCGGTGGACCAGGATGACGTGGGGATGCGTTCCACACTGCGGTGGTGTATACATTACAGAGAGGACCTGAATGGATCACAGATGTGGGCCACGGCGAGAGAATGGAGCCAGGAAGTGAAGAGACGCATGAGCAATTGCCGACACGCAAAGCACAACGAATGCATTCCACACAGAGGACCCGGATGAGAGAAGCCAGGAGAGAAGCAAGCGCAAGTGCTGACACGCAAAGCGCGATGAATGCGTTCCATCGTTTGCATGGACTACGGCAAGAGAGAGGAACCAGAAGAGACGCATGAGCAATGACAGACGCAGCACAAAGGAATGATCTATCTACTAAACTGCAGGCAAAGGACCTGAATGGAGCATATACAGTACTCTGTTGATACACATCATAAGGAGGTAACCAATTAGTTCTTCATGTTGGAAGATGAGGGCGTTTTTCAGCACACATGAATTTCATCCAGAATGATTGAACAGAGAGCATTGTGGGGTTATGGGTGCTATATGATGGACTTCAAAGGTCTGTGTTATTATGCCACTAATAGGTCACTTGATAAAGACTGTTAAGGTTGAAACGTTGTGTTTGGCTCAAATTAGTTTAGTTACTTCAAATCCGTTTGTGCCCTGTTACTTCAATTACTACTTGCATTGGATTGATTACAGACTATCTGTACATTACATCTGTAATTCTTTGTATCTTTTCTTTAATCTTCTATCTTCTTTCAATCCAAAGCCCCATGGTAAATCCACAACAGGATGTTGTCTCGTCAGCTTCTTGAGGTAAAATGAGACGTACAGGCCTTATATATGGCCTGTGACATCATGTTTTAGGGTCAGATGGTTCAGCTCAAATCCAATTGGACGCTTTATCACGTGCCCACCTCTTCTTTTTTTTTTTTTTTTTAAGGATGTGATGTCATCTCCAAGGGATGTCACATCCTTAAAACCACATGGCTATATCACATGGTATTACAGCCATGCTTTAAGGGATTTTTTTAATGACGTCTGAAAGATTTGGCGATTCATGCCGTGAACGGACACTTATCGAGGCTTACTGGATAGCAGTAGGCATTTTGGCCAATAAGTGCTCGATAAGTGACTTATCAAGGCTTATAGAATAAGCCCCTATATGCCTGAATGATGCAACTGACTAAAATTATGCTATAAAAGATATTTTCTATTGTCTCTGAATAAATTGAGAATACAACCGGACTGTGGACTATTTGATATATATTGAAATGTGGGACATTTATTTGCACCCATCTAATGAAGCAAATCTTCAGGCGTATGTTACAGTTACACACAAGATTAAAATGTGAGACAGCTGAAGACTTGAAATTACTTAAACTGGAGTCTCTGGTAGGTTGTTCAAGTCATGAGGTGCTCGGTCAGAGAAAGAAGGAGCCACCGGATTCCTTGTTGAACCTTCGGGCCGTGACCAGTTTTTTATAGTCAGATCTCAGGTGATTAGTGCTACGTATAATACAGTTGAGTAGTTTGGTCAGATAGGCTTGTAGCTTGCCAATCTAGTTCATGGAGCATTTTGCAGTGATGTGTGTTGTAGCTACATTGGAGGACAAAGTGGCATATTGAGTTGTAGAGGGTGTCTAGATTGCTAAAGTGAGTTTGAGGTGCTGTACCATAGACTATGTCCCCATAGTCTATAATTAACATTATCATCTGTTGTGCGATCCACTTTCTGACTAGTGGTTTTAGGGAGCATTTGTTCCTATAAAGTACAACTAGTTTGGCATAGGTTTTGGATGTAAGAGTAACAATATGCAACTCAAATGTTAAATGGTAGTCAAGCCATATGCCCATATATTTAAAACTAGTGACAGGGTTTTTTAGCTAGTGATAGCAAGACTTGCAATCTCTGGAACTGCGGCTGGAAAAGCAAAAAGCTACGGCTCTAGAGACCGTGTCTGCTGCGGTCGCTCTGCGGTGGGGCTATGCTTCCTAATTGGACACTCGCAGCATTAATCCTCCAGTACCAGAACAGCTGCGGTCACGTGACTGCAGTTTACCCCGGTGCCAAAATCCTTAAGGTTTGCTACACCTGTATGTACTGTAACCATGGGCATTGCACAGCCTTGTACAAAAGCAGAATCTGTTGATGAGGTTTTGCAATCGTGAAAGGACTATTTTGAACCAAAGGGTAATCCAAGTAATCTTCAGGAGCAAAGAAGATCAAGTCTGGCTAAAAGGAAAATAAGTAATCATCTACAGTAATGAACAGCTTGTATCAGCAGGGCAGAATTGTATGAGAACTTCCCCCCAGGCAAAATCCCAGGGAAATATTGAATGCCATCCTTGTAATGAGAAATAAAAAAGGAAAATTCAGATCTAAAACCATGTGTCATCAGAACTAGTAGTGGGAGTTTTTTGCTATTAGAGTTTATGATGAAGACATTCATCTGGACATTTAAAATAAGTGTCCTGTCAATATTAACCAATATTTTATATTGCCAAGGTCATTGTATTTTGCAAGCTCATTTCTTAGCTAATAGTATACACTATTTTTACAAACTATTAGGATTTGACTTGCTCAGACTAGCAGATGTATTCCCACATGCATAGCCGTGGTAATTCTTCCAATGTATATAATTACAAGTAAATAGTTATTTATAAACATATAAGAATTTGCTAAATATTCTAAACTTGTCATCCTACATTCCAAATTTGTATTACTTCTTTTTTTATAGACAGAAGATTATCATCAGTAACCATGGTTTTTGTGGGTTTAGATGTTAGAACAAGCATTCTGTCCTCTCCGCTAAGAGGCTTGTTCAGTCATTGCAAATCCCCACAAGTGCCTCTCCCCTGTGACCATTGGCTAGCAGGGGTGTGTCCACTGACACATGGTACCACTGACCTCCCGGCATGCATCCCTATTTGTCGCCACATTGTCGCCACATTCCTGGGAGCTCAGGATGACCAAGTGTCAAATTTTGGGGCACTACATTAAGTTATGTTAAGGCATTATGGTTGATTAACTATCTGTATTAAATATATTAGAGCTTCTACAATTATGAGGAAAGCCATTTTGAAATATTGTCCAATTATTGCTTTGAACTAGACATTCTCAGCAATTCTTAAAAATAGACCAATACTTAGTTACCAAAGAGGTAGAAAGTTAAAGCAGCAGTACACGATGATGACCATTATTTTGCATTTTAAGTGACCTCTTCTTGCTCTTCCCAATGCTGTTTTTATTTTTACAATCTGATGGGTTGTTTAGGAGAAATAAGCATTTGAAATATTATGTGTTACAGGAGGTTAAAATTGAGCTCTGTCCCAGAGCCCAGTGCAGTCTAAAGACTACCATGGTAATCAAAGATGCAAGGGATTAAAAAAAACATTTTTACAGTAACAATAAAAAAAACTTTAAAAAAAGAGCAATTTATGCTCATTGGGCAAGAAACTAACATTGAGTTAAACATATAGGCTTCTGGGAGGGGAGTGCTACTTTAGGAGATATGCTTGTTATGGCGGATCCAGTTAAATGCTATCAAAATCCACACCCATAGGTGCTGCCCCATGTTTAGACATGGTCACATTGGACACCCTATCAGCATTAATCACAGACTGACTTGTATCAGTGAGTTAATTTGATAGATTATTGTATACCCATGCAGGCTTTATAATATTGGCAAGATGTACAGAAGCGTCCATGAATGAATGAATGGCAGTACACCGGCCCTTCATGCGGAATTCCATGAACAGGCCACAGAAAAACCAGTGGCTAAGCAGTTTCTCCCACAGGGACACCAATTATCAACATTACATTGAAGGGTGATTGACCATATACCAATGCTCAGACATGGGGGTGACCGCACTAATACCCCCAGAGGACTCGAGTATAATCCCCCCACCCCCTCTGGGTTGTTTTCTCAAAGGTTAAACTACACTAAGTGCACGCGCAGACCGTTCATTGTGACCGCAACAATCAGAGAACTGTTACTTTGTTGCGGAGCTCTGCGCTCGGGTATTAACTTGAAACACTAAGCGCTTCTGCTGAGTCTATTCTGCAAAGCAGAGCGCTTCTATACTGGGGATTACATGTCCCTCTCACCCTATAGATATCAGTTTTAATCATTTGAAGCTTTGGCAGTATATTTACTAGAGCTGGGGAGCTCCCCATAGCTCTCAAGTTGATGTAAGCACTCCTCTGCGGTCATTGGCACTGATATAACCTTACGATCAGTGCCGATGCAGGAATTGTGCCAATTATTGTAAGCTCAGGGCTATCTGTGCAATCTATGCATTAGTACCATGCTAGTCCATGCAGTAATCATTGCCGATATACTATTGATGATCGGTACATGATTCAGGACTTAATAGTCTGCTCACTCTACTGTATATGATTAGCCCTATCTATTCTAATAACGCTTCACAGACATTGGCACTGATATATTATTAACGATTAGCATTGATGCAGGAGATTGATACTATTTAGAGCCTAATTGGAACCTGACTCGGATCTAGGTTGTTTACTCAGACTGTGTGACCAGCACATGCTACTGTACCGCGATCGGTACTGAGCACCTACCTTGACCAACCCAAGCTAAGCATTAGTCTGTTGCCACTGCATATAACCTTTCCTGAGGTTACTGGGGGAGGTCTGGGTTTTCTCTAACATCTACACAACCTTAGATTCATTTACTAGAGAGTGCCCATCTCTTAGCATCATTCACCACATTTCTGCGACTATGCTATTTCAGTGACATTTACACTGACTATATACAGGCATACCCCGCTTTAAGGACACTCACTTTAAGTACACTCACGAGTAAGTACATGTCGCCCAATAGGCAAACGGCAGTTCACGCATGCGCCTGTCAGCACGTCCTGAACAGCAATATCGGCTCCCTACCTGTACCGAAGCTGTGCGCAAGTGGGGAGACTATAGAGCCTGTTACAAATGTGTTATTTACATCAGTTATGCACGTATATGACAATTGCAGTACAGTACATTCATCAATAAGTGGAAAAAAGGTAGTGCTTCACTTTAAGTACATTTTTGCTTTACATACATGCTCCGGTCCCATTGCGTACGTTAATGCGGGGTATGCCTGTACTGTGGATGCAGACTGCACCACACTGGCCATAGGGAGCCTCGTGAATAGTCCCTCCCCTTGTTCACATCGACAGTGGTAGGGGACTATAGTAATATACATAGGGAACCAGAGAGCAGCACATTCATCTCCAGTATCCCAGCCTGCACAAGGCAACCTATATATCTTTATAGGCTAGTATTAGGTCATTTGTCATTAGTCTGTGATGATAGGAGATTCTTTTGTTCCATTTGGACCCTGTGTTTAAGCACTCCACAAGAGAGGAGGGGACACCTTTACTGGTAAATACTTTGGTAATTTTCCCTGGATACAAGAACAAAATTGTGATGCTCAGGCAAAACAGAGGTTTTCATAGCTTACTTATCTTTTTTTTATACTTTCCCTGTCTTTGCATGTGGGCTACTTAATTTTATTTCAGTTCCCCTTCCCTTTTACAGGCTCTTGACCCTGAGGAATTTATAGTGGTTTATGGTTATTTGTCTTTTTATCTTGATAAAGATCCAAGGGCAGACCGAAACATCGATCCATTTTTTCAATTAACCCCTCAATCCTTTGCAAGAACTGTGAGTGCCTGGGACTTCTTCGACGCAGTCACTCCATAATTTTACATGTGTAGAATTGTAACTCAATCCCACTGGGTACGGCTTTATTAAAATTGAGATTTACTTGTTCACATTTCCTTCTGACTCACAAGTATGGAGTTTAACTTTTGAAAAGGGCCTATGCTTATTTATAACATAGTTTAAAACAATAGTTTTTTGTCAATGTCCAAATTCCTTGGTCAACAGTCAAGGTAGGGAGAAAGGGGTGCAGAGAGCAGATAGGCAGTTGCAGAGAGAAGAGAGTGGCAGTTGTGGGGAAGAGAGAGTAGCAGGTGCCGAGAGGAGAGAGGGGAAGGTGCCGAGAGGAGAGAGGGGCAGGTGCCGATAGGAGAGAGGGGCAGGTGCCGATAGGAGAGAGGGGCAGGTGCTACCATGTCCAGCTGCTTCTCCTCCCCTCCCCCCCCCGTCTTTGAGCTAGGTCTCTCGGCCGAGGAGTTCGCGTACATCTGCCTCGACACCTCGCCACCCCCCCTCTTCACTTCCTGGAGGATCCTCTCTCCGCATCATCACTGGGCGCCCGGCCCCTGACTCTGACGTCAGTGCCTCTCGTCACCGGATCGGTTAAGTTGGACCGCCTCCCTCCTCCTCTCCTCCTGTGGCTCCTCCTCTGCTCCCTCCCTTACCACCCTCCGATCTCTGCAGCAGATCTTTCGCGCCCTTTGCAGAGCCGCCATTTTTGCCCGCGAAGATTTCCCGCTTCTGTCCCGGCTCCACGATCCTTCTTTAGGCAGTTTTACGAGGCGCCATCTTTCTCCTTTTTGGATACTTTCTTCACGGGTTGTAAACTTACAGTTTCTTGCGTGTGTACCCAACTCAAGTCCTTGTAGATAGCCAACTTGAAACAGCAAACAACTTTAAACCCTATAACAGATTGAACTTAGTAACTTGTTCGTGTGCCCATTACTTGTGGCATCGCAAGGGGTAACTTGCCACCCGACGTGCCAAGGGCGCTGGGAGTTCATCAAGGGGGTAGTGATGATGGTTTACAAAGTCGCTCCACGGAACTCAAGTTTTATTTTTATCCTTCCTGTTCTCCGCTGCCCTGCTCACTCTCGTCCAGGTTGTCTCCATTGCCGGACGCTTCTCAGCTTGCGGAGGGAGCGTTTCCTTCACTCCTAAGTTTCTCAGGAACTCTGCACCCTCATTCAGATGCCGCAGCGTGTGAGCCTTGCCGTCCTTGATCACGAGAAGCCCAAACGGGAAGACCCATCTGTACCTTATTCCCATATCACGCAGCACTTTTGTCAGGGGTTGGAGGGAACGTCTTTTATTTAGAGTAGTGGGGGAGATGTCCTGATATACCGACAGTCTCACGCCGTCAAATTGTAGTGTAGGGGACGCCCTTGTGATTTTGCACAACTCATCTTTTATTTTGAAATAGTGTATTCGCAGGATCACGTCCCTCGGGGGTTTTTTTGGGAGAGGTTTAGCCCGTAAGGCACGGTGACGCCTGTCCAACTGGAGCTCTGAAGGGGACTTATCTGGCAGCAGGGACTCCATCCACCTACCCACGAAGTCCTCTACGTCCAGGACCTCCTCAGGTATGCCTCTCAGTCTTAAGTTGTTTCTTCTGTCTCTGTTTTCTCCATCTTCCTGTTTGTCCTCTGGCTCCAATAATCTTTGTTTTATTTGTGAAAGTTCCTGCCCCGTGTGTTGATGACACTCTATTGAGATATCCATCTTTTGCTCCAGTTCGTGCGTTCGCTCCCCTATACCCTGGATGTCCTTTCGCAGCCTATCCATTTCACTGCGGGAAAAAGTCCTTTATGTCCCTTAAGAATTTCGACATGTCTTTCCGCAAGACTGGCTGCATTTCTGCCTCTTCTTCTGGGTCTCCCCGATCTTGCGTGGAGTCCGTGTCGGAGCTCCCGCCCGCCGACATAGCTGTCTCTTCCCTGTGTTTCACCTGATCTGTATTCCAGAAATAAGATCTCAGGTCTATCGACTTTCTTTTGGTTTTCTGGGTGTTCGCTCTCGTTATTGGCATTGCCGCCACTTATGCGCTCCGTGGGGTGTATTTTGCGCTATGTTTTGTCGGGTGTTTGACTGATTTATTTATATAATTGCGCCGGGAACTGGCGGAGCCTTCAAACTAAGCCGCCATTCCCTGATCCGTCGCGCATGCGCCTCTGGTCACACAGTTTTGTGAGTAGTCAAAACAATATATCTATTAGGGGTTAGCGGAACAAATATTTGCCAGCATGGGGTGCATAATGCAAAAAAAGGTTTAGAACTGCTGTTATAATAAATTAATAGAAGCCAGCATGCATGTGTAACCCTCTTTCCCTATGCCTAAGGGAACTACGTAGGCAACTATGCATGCTGCTGTACCTGGTGCTCACAGGAGGCCTAAGCCTCTGCCTTTGGGAGCCTGGGGTGAGCTCTTTCTCCTTGCATGCAGCACCTCCACCTATGAGGGATTCCAGCGTTGGCGGGATAACCCCTCACAGGAACCAATACACAGTAATGAGTAATACACCACACAATGTATATAACTAAGGTTTAATGTACACACATACTAACACATATAACATATAACAACTGTACCCACAGTATAACCCCAGTGACCCAACACTTGATGGTTTCCCCAAAGTACTCAGGGTGCTGTGGCACCAATACCCCTGGTGTCTTGTCCCAGTAAGTCCCACCCAAATGTGAGGTAGCGCTACCCCTTGTGGATGTAGGTGCACATTGGTACCTGTCTGGGTACTCCAGTACCCTGGTGCTGCTTGTCATGATGGGTTGGAGCGGGTCCCACATAGCGGGGCCTCCAACACAAATCCCCTCTCTCCTAAGGGTCCTGAGTTCCAGCCGGAGGGTCTTACCTGAATGTTCTGGAGTACTGTGGCCTGATCCCAGGTCGCAGAGCACCGCATGGTCGTCCGGTCACCGCTGCAGAAATATCAGTAAGGGGAAGAGTCCCTATCTGGGGCCTTCCCTGCAACACTCCTCTAATATGGCTCAGGGCCTAACTAGGATCTAGGGGGCAAGATCTAGGCCTAGGTCAGGAAGCACTGCTCCCTGGACACTACCTTCTTCTTTGCCTCCTCCATCCAGGCTGGCGCGCGTGATCCCTGCACGCAGAGGATATCCTGTTTTACCGCTTACTACAATTCTATTGGCTGGGCAGTCCCTTGTGTACAGTCCTTCCCCTCTAGGGATTCTGGGACTTGTAGTTCCGCGGCTGCATCTGCGGAGCTATCCTAAGATGTCCCTGCCTCCTGAACTGCGCATGCGCGCCTCGCCGCACTGTGCATGCGCAACTCTAAAAATGTGCAACTCTCACTGTGCATGCGCAACTCTCACCTTCACCTCCCGATCGCGCAAAGCTCCGGGGAACCACTGAACAGCTCCCCCGCACCAGAGGCAGGGTAGGGGGACTCGGCTACACATGTATACCTGCTATTTATTAACTAGTACAGTACTATGTTATCCTATACTATTAAGAATATAGTACATTGTAAGGCAAAAGTGAACTTGTAATCTAATATTTTATTGACTGGTTGAAATTTCATACACTTACTATGAACATTCAAATGACGAAATATGTGTTGCAGTTAGTCTATAGTACAGTTCCAAAGTGCAGGGAAATGGTTTCAGACGAGGAGAATCCTGCTTGTGCAGCCAACACAACATAGACAAACACATTCTTCAAAGTGCAGGTCTCCACTGGGACAGAGGTACAACGTACATCTCTACTCACAAGTTCATAATGCAATTCTTAATTTATTGTGACAGCCAATAACAGAGAAGGAACAACGTTTCAGGGCCCATATGGATCTTTCCTCAAGACCTGATGAAAGGTCCATATGGGAGCTGAAACTTTGTTCCTCCTCTGTTCTTGGCTGTCACAATAAATGGAGATTTGCATTATGAACTTTTGAGTAGAGATGTACTTTGTACCTCTGTCCTAGAGGAGACCTGCATTTTGAAGAATTTGTTTGCAGTTAGGCTATGCCACAAACATCATTGCAATGAAAGTAAGATCAACCCTAAGAAGTTCTTTAAGTACCTTAATAACAAAAAAATGAGATAAGAAAATATAGGACCCTTTCAGTGTGAGATTGGTAGGCAGATTATTGGAGTTAAGGAAAAAGCTGAGGTATTAAACAAATTCTTTGCCTCTGTGTTTACCAGGGAAGAATCAATTTCAATAGTAGTGTCGCAGGAGGAAGCCACAACCTCCATATTAATTAAAAATTGGTTAACTGAGGAAGAAGTTCATAAGCGGCTTGAAAAAATTAAAGTAAACAAGGCACCTGGCCCCGATGGCATACATCCAAGAGTTCTCAAGGAGATAAATTCAGTAATAGCCAAACCATTATATTTAATATTCAAGGACTCCATTTCCACAGGCTCAGTACCACGAGATTGGCGTAAAACAGATGTGGTGCCTATATTTAAAAATGGAGCTAGATCACAACCGGGGAATTACAGACCTGTAAGCCTGACTTCAATAGTGGGGAAACTACTTGAAGGTTTAATACGAGATAATATTCAGGAATACCTAGTGGAAAACAAAATTATTAGTAATAGTCAGCATGGATTTATGAAGGATAGATCATGCCAAACTAACCTTATTTGTTTCTTTTAGGAGGTAAGTAGGAATTTAGTCAAGGGTAATGCAGTTGATGTGGTCTACTTAGATTTTGCAAAGGCTTTTGATACGGTTTCACACAATAGGTTGGTGTACAAAATAAAGAAAATTGGACTTAGTAATAATATATGCGCCTGGATTGAAAACTGGTTGAAGGATAGACAACAGAGTGTTGTCATAAACGGAACTTTTTCAGGTTGGGCTAAAGTCGTGAGTAGAGTACCTCAGGGATCGGTACTGGGACCCCTGCTTTTTAACTTGTTTATTATTGACCTTGAGGCTGGCATCGAGAGCAAAGTCTCCATCTTTGCTGATGATACTAAATTGTGTAAGGTAGTAGAATCAGTGCAGGATGTAATTTCTCTTCAGATGGACTTGGAGAAACTGGAAACGTGGGCAGGTAAATGGCAGATGAGGTTTAATACAGATAAATGTAAGGTTATGTATTTGGGATGCAAGAATAAACAGGCGACTTAAAAATTAAATGGGGATAACTTTGGGGAATCCTTGATGGGGAAGGATTTAGGAGTGCTTGTAGACAGCAGGCTTAGCAATAGTGCCCAAAGTCATGCAGTAGCTGCAAAGGCAAACAAGATCTTATCTTCCATTAAACGGGCAATAGATGAAAGGGAAGTAAACATAATTATGCCCCTTTACAAAGCATTAGTAAGACCACACCTTGAATATGGAGTACAATTTTGGACACCACTCCTTAGAAAATACATTGTGGAACTAGAGAGAGTGTAGAGAAGAGCCACCAAATTAATAAAGGGGATGGACAATCTAATTTATGAGGAGAGACTAGCTAAATTAGATTTATTTACATTAGAAAAGAGGCGTCTAAGAGGGGATATGATAACTATATACAAATATATTCGGGGACAATACAAGGAGCTTTCAAAAGAACTATTCATCCCACGGGCAGTACAAAGGACTCGGTGCCATCCCTTAAGGTTGGAGGAAAGGAGATTTCCCCAGCAACAAAGGAAAGGGTTCTTTACAGTAAGGGCAGTTAAAATGTGGAATTCATTACCCATGGAGACTGTGATGGCAGATACAATAGATTTGTTCAAAAAAAGGTTGGACATCTTTTTAGAAAGGAAAGGTATACAGGGATATACCAAATAAGTATACTTGGGAATCATGTTGATCCAGGGATTAATCCGATTGCCAATTCTTGGAGTCAGGAAGGAATTTATTTTCCCCCTTAATGTTTTTTTTTGTTTGCCTTCCTCTGGATCAATAAGTAAGTATAGATATAGGATAAAGTATCTGTTGTCTAAATTTAGCATAGGTTGAACTTGATGGACGTACGTCTTTTTTCAATCTCATCTACTATGTAACCATGTGAGACAATGTATAAAAATGTTCCACTGATATGTCATCTCTATTATTGATTTACTCACTTGTATTCTTTTGTAAAGAGCAGTGGGTAGTGCTGCTTTAAGGAAAGCTACTTTATTCTGTCAAAATGTTGTGTGAAAAGCGTGAATAAAGAAACCACATCTGAGGATTATTGTAGAATAACAAATGAGTTTATTTTGTGAACATGTGCACACATAGAAGGAAGTTTCAAAATAAAACTTCCCAAACGACATATTGGCCTACAAGCCATATTTATTCCAAAAATAAGCCCACGCCCCCTGTATGAGGTGGCATGTGCGTCATTACATAAGCGTATAAGATAAACAAAATATGAATATGAGCACATTGAGTTAATAGCATAACTATGAGATTCATACTAAAAATGAACTGACAGCTATAATTCCTTATACAGGCCGGTGACCTTTTCTCTATTTACGAGATTTCTGGGAAAGGGTGTATTTGACCATGAGAACCTCCCCCTGACTGTGAGATGTGTCTGTTATCTATGTTTTATTTTCATAACAGTGGCACATTTCTCCCATCTCCAAGGTCTTGTGGTTAGCTGAAAATTTTATTATCACTTAAAACTAAGGAGCAGAAAGAAGAAAAAAATGTGTCTTTTAAACCTAACTTTTCATACCAACACTCATGCAGACAATAGACAAAATGGATGACAATATCGGGCACCTAAGATGGATGCTGACTTAAAATGGCAGCTCAGATCCCATTGCTGTTTACGTCAGACACCCCCCCATAATGTACTTTTTTCTCAACTTTGTCAGTTCTCTCCTTTTTTATTCTGGAAACATTGCTTTTGAGAATTAAGGTTATGATGTTAGTCCAGGGACACATAGACAGACTCGTATTGTATTTTGGGGTGCTCCATCATCTGATAGTGTTTTTATGTATACACCGGAGTGAAAGGGTGGTTCCCTCCTGCTGTCATAGTCTCATATGGCACTGTGGCCAACATGTCTTTTGGAGTTGAATAACTGTGATCGGCATCTTCTTTCTTCAAGGGACTGCTGTTTCTGGCATCTGCAAAGAGTGGCATCAGATTGGAAGAGGGGGTAGCACATTTGTGGATCATACCTCTGCAACAAGTGACACACACATACATGACAACAAGTAACACTAACACACACAGCAAAGCATTCATACGTTTTTGCTCCAAGTGATCCAAGCCATTCACTTAACCCCAGGGGGTGATATTCTGTGTCACTTCCCTTTGTAAGCCTTTTTTGAATCTCTTGTATTTCATCAAGTTCATGCTGTACACTGCTACTCTGATCTTGAATGAAAACGCAACATTGTTCCTTAATTAGGGCACATACCCCTCCTTTTGAAGCTAAAACGTAGTCTAAAGCAATTCTGTTTTGTAAGGCCATAAGACTAATCTGAACCTGTTCTTGGTTTAATGATGAAATTAAAAACAGCAAAATTAAGGCCACATCCTTCCTGTAAATTGTTATCTGACTGAACATACATTTTTATACAGGTTTCATTGGTTGGTGGAGACACTTGACCCATAAATTGATTGTTGTTCCTAGTGTGTAATACACCCTTTAAAGAGGCTGGCTTAAAAAATGGGAAAATACAGAAATGATACACATAATGCTAAAAACCTTATTTTATGCAAGCGACCTTTCTGCTTAATAAAGGAAATGACATCTATCTCTATCGTCATATATTTTCAGAATCATCACAACATTCTATTACTGAGAATTGAAGGGGGTTGGTATCTGTGGAAGTGAATGCATGATCATCACCCCTGCACGCACTATGTACATCATTCACTCAGATTATCAGAACAGACAAAATGTCTGCGATGGTCAAAATGGCTGACTTATGATCCTTTCCTTGTGGCTTACACACGCCCCTGGGTGACGCCCTCCTTTCGGTGGAGGTGCAACACACTTCTGGATCAAAGTTTTTCTGCACTTAACACATACATAGAGAGTGATGAGTACTGCCAAAACACATACAAGAGCTTTCACAAGCCACGCTTCCAGGAAACCAATCCACCCATCAAGGCCCAATTGTACATACATCTTAAATTTCTAACTTAAACACACTCTAAAAATAGAAATATTGAGTCCTTGAAAGAAGAAAGGTGAAAATAAATGTTCTGATTAAGACCGGGCCTTAGCCAGGTGTCTTATTTTCCTCGGGGGTTAACTGTCAGGGTGTTTCTTTACGCTTGAAAACATTAACTTGATGTGGCTGTGCTTTAGGTGACTTTGGTCTTTGGTGGAGCTGGAATGAGTTTTACGCGAGACACGTGGATCCAGTAAGAGACCTCTGCCACTTTAATTGCTGTATTGGTGGTGAGTATGGGCCTTTTCATCTGGGATAAAGAGCATGCTTGCGTAGGAAATATTTGACTATTAACCCCGTCTCGAGTAGGTGCACTTTCAACTTTGCCTAGAGAGACTCAAAAAATATATTAGTTGCATACAATACTTACTAATTGTTTTATTACCAATAACATGGTCCTTAATTCGTTCCTTCGGACTGCTGATAGTCATGAGTCATCCCATAAGTGTCTCATAGGGAGATAATTTATACCTAGGAATAAATTCTTGTATCAATGTGTTTACTCCTGTCTTAGCATCCGCATATAGACAGAGGTATCCCCTATTAATGTTCCTCAAATTAAAACTAAGTAGCCAATGTGAACCTGACTTTGCTACAATCTAAGTTCCTAAGACTTGGTGCCCCAGCCATTGCCAAACTAATTGCTTCCATAGTTAATTCTATCCTATCTGCAGGCCATATCCTTAAAACCTGGAAAACTGCCAGAGTTGTCCCAATCTTCAAAAGTGGGGACAAAAAACACTGTCTCAAACTACAGGCCAATCTCTCTTCTCCCAATACTATCCACAGTCATGGAAAACATACAGTATTCACTCCCAATTAAGCAATTATTTTACCAATACAAATTTCCCTAGCCAATCCCAATCTGGCTTTTACCCAAACACTCCACTCTAACTATTCTGCTAAAAGTTTGAAATGCCTTGTATATAATGTATACCCTGTTCACTTATGTAACTGCTTTTGCAACTATGTATCCCCTGTATTTAACCCTATGCACAAGACACACCCAAAACCCCTGAGTGGCGACTCCCAATTCACCACTTCCTCGCAAACCATTCTAGATTACATAGCAATTTTGACAATAACTTCTGCATATGGACACCTTTGGAAAAAAATAAATGGTTAAAAGTTATAAAATACATCACATATTCAGTTAATAGACAAATGATTTTGTATAGGACTTCACACTAATGTCTTGTAATATAATCTCTTTGCACAGTGCCGAGCACACGGTCAGCTTTATATTTTTAAAGACACTCCGCATTTGACTAAAGAAATAATAATTTTTCAAAGCTTGTTCCCGGGCAAAAAGCCAACTTGTTTCTAGGCGTTTCGCCAAATGACCCTGAACAGATAAGATAACGGCACAACGGCTTCCTCATAAACAAAATAATAATTATTGGATTGGAACTTTTGCTTAAAGTTAGATAAATGGAGCTCTATCCAGAGCCCTAAGAACTACATTTTTTATGGCCTCTCAAAAATTAAATAACGGGACTTTTATATAGATGAAGTTATATCACTTCTTAACACAGAAATAGCTCCCACACGCTCATGCTATCTCCCTCCACTCGTTCCTTTTAATGCCTTCTGTTTGAACTCTCATACTTTCACAGACTTCCTTCACTACAAATTTATGCTATCCTGTTTCAATTCTGCCCTTTCTCAAGCTAAACAAACTTACATCTCTCCATTAATCAACACTCACAAGTCTAATCCACACTAACTCTTCCTTCATCTCACCTCAGGACTTTGCTGACTATTTTAAGGAAAAGGTGAAATCCATACATCAGAACATTCCCTCTTTTTCCTCCTTCTATCCTACACTGCTTCCTGCTTTCCTTGACTCTTTTTCCACTGTCTCAGAAGAGAATGTCACCATCACTGTTGATTTCCTCTTCTCCCTCTACTCTGATACCTTTCCATTCTTTTTCAAACATGCAACAGTTATACCATGATTCAAAAATAGCAAGCTTGACCCAACTGTCTTTCTAACTACTGACTTGTCTTGTATTCTCTTGCTTGCTCCATTTTCTCAACACCCATTCTCTCCTTAACCCTCTACAATCTGACTTCTGCACTGCTCCCTCCACGGAGCCGATTCTCACTAAAATAACTGATGACCTATATGCTGCCAAAGACAGAGGTCATTACACTCTGCTCATATTACTCACCCTCTCTGAACCATTTGCATCTGTGGACCACACTCTTCCCTTTTCTCTGTACACACTCTCTCTAGGTGACCTAATAACATCTGTTGGGTTTAAATATCACCTCTATGCTGACGACACACACATTTACTTTTCAACCCCTGACCTTACACCTGCTGTACAAACCAAAGTTTCTGAATGTCTTTCTGTTATCTCATCCTGGATGGCCCTCCTTCGCCTTAAACTTAAAATGGCAAAAACAGAGTTCCTTATACTTCCTCCCAAACCTGACCCTACTATCTCCTTCCACATTACTCTTGAAGTACAGTACAATCTTTCATCCAGTAGCCCAAGCACGCTGCTTAGGGGTCACACTCAACTCCTCTCTCATATTCTCCTCTCTCATTCAAAACATTTCTATAACCTGTCGCTTTTTGCTCCACAAAATCACAAAGATACACCTGTTCCTCTGTTGCTCAACTGTTAAAACTCTGATTCAGGCCGTCATTCTCTCCCATCTTGATTACTGTAATCCCCTGCTATCCAGCCTTCCTGCCTCTCACCTGTCTTCCCTACAATCTATCCTAAACGCTGCTGCCAGAATCACTCTACTCTTTAAACTCTGATTCTGCGTCTTCCCTCCTGAAATTCCTCTCCTGGCTTCTAATCAAATCTGCATGCTCTCCCTACCTACCAATTAGATTGTAAACTCCTCAGAGCAGGGACTCCTTTTCCTTAATGTTACTTTTATGTCTGGATCACTTATTCCATGACCTATTACCTTTACCATTTGATACCTATATGATTACGACGTGCACCACTCCTGTGAAGCGCTATGCACACTAATGGCGTTATGTACATAAAAACATTCAATACAATATATAATTCAAACAATGATTGTGAGCTTTTACCAGCATTTTTAAACAAAAAATATTCCCAAACATATCCTAATCCTATAGAAATAAAATTGAAATGTGTTTTTACTGGTTGCACACAATACAAAACACACAATACAAAAACTTTTCTCATACACAGCCAAACAACATTACAAAAATAACGAACAAATAAAAGAAAAACATTTATTACCTATTAACAAAACAATTTCATCCTGCAACTAAATTATTAAAAGTTCCCTTTTCTTTCTTTATTCTCATAAATAACCTGAATTTAAAACTACTTTGATGCTCCGGAGCTTTTGAGTTAACTTTCGTATACTTGCACATTCCTCTAGCTGGAGTAAAAGGTGGGGGCACGATCTGTGCTGCTGCTGTTCTGATTCTCTTTCTTGCAGACATTTGAGCAGAAGGAAAAAAGAATACTGTATCTCCTGGTTTTAAAAACCTTATACGCCTGGCCAAAATGAATAAACCTTTTAAACTTTCACCAGTGACAGAGCTTAATATATGCCCTTTCTTTCCCGCATTCTTTAATCCTTCTATACTTGATGTACTGCTGCGGCCGAGTTTATTCGAGCATTTGCACGTTCTCGGCCGCAGCAGTAACCTGGCGCGCGCCGGAGGGTGCCGGGCACGCGCCGAAGCCTCGGAGGAGAGGCCCGCCGATCGGGGCTTCCCCCTCTCCTTACCGGGTCCGCCGGGTCCCCCGGAACGTCCCGCCGCCGTCAGTACATCCACGCGACACCAGGGCTCCCTCGGGGAGCCCTGGGCACGCGTACAGGCGGCACAGGCACCCGATGATGCGTGACCGCATCGGTGATGCGCGGCACGCTGAGGGAGTGCAGGTCGCAAGCCGGGACATTTCCCGGCTTGCGGAATGAGCCGCACTCGAATAAAGTGTGCCGCCTGTGTACACCTTTTAAAACCTTTTAAAACATTTTAAAAATTTAGACTTCATTGTGCGCAAATAATATTCGTGTTTTTGTAAGTACTTGCAAGTTCTTGGATGGTGATTTGTGTACACGTGATAATTAGCATGGTTTATCTTTCACACAGGTAATCATTCTGGAAAAATTCATTAGGGTATCAAATCCATCTGGCAACTCTCCATTAAGGGCACAACAATTTTACTTGCTGGCACCGAAACTTGAGTTTTATATCAGGAAATTATTTATAACCACTTATTGCTTGTGGGGAAATGGAAGGAAAAGCTGATACGTGCACACTTGATTTCTGCCGCTTCCGTCAGCCGGTCATGCCATGCATGACTTTAGCCACAAAAACCTCATAAAATCCAAAGATTTATACTGCCACAGACACACAGGGATCACTGAAAGTTAGAAGGTTCCACTATGAGCCCTTGCGTTCGCATTCTTATGAATAAGAAAATGGGTGCGGCTGCCCATAGGTTCAAGCTTCTTTCCATAGTAATTTATTGCAAACAAACTTTTTTACCTTGGGGTGGCGTGTTTTTCACTGTGACTTGCATGTGTTTTTTCACTTGAACGTGCATGTATATTTTCATTGGCCAACAAAACATTTATATTGTCTCTTTTTGTTCTCTGTATCCATTCTTTATTATTTTTGTCTGCAGACACACAACCTCTAACGGCAAATTTTGAGAACTTTGGTCTCTCATTATTCTCCTGCTACAGTAACCAGCGCAAGCTGATTGCGTACAACTCCTGTTACAATAACCAAATTTAATTGATCATGTACAATTCTTTTGGTATGTTATTGATAAAACAGAGTAAACATACAATCAAGGAAAAGTCACGACAATCTTGAAAACAATCCCTTAAGCATACAAACAATCACCTTCATCACCAAAACACCAAAACTTTAAACGAGACTCTCACCTTAGTCCCTAACAGAACATTACAACTCTTACACTTTAAAATGGATACAGGAGCAGAGATTAATAAACTAATTTGAAACTGCTAGGTAACCCGTCAACCCAGATTGAGACACCCTTCCAAACCTGGCGCTCTACACATCACTCAAAACAATTTTTTAAACTCAGGCTTTCCTCAAAAGGTGCCTTTTACCTTGATTCTTATGAGCGCTCAGGTTTGAGTGACCAAGGAGTGTTTTTTTCAGGTGCTCAGCTTCCGGTATATTTGGGTTCCTATTCAGAGCGCCATCTGTAAAAAGTGTGAATAAAGAAACCACATCTGAGGATTATTGCAGAATAACAAATAAGTTTTTTTTGTGAACATGTGCACACATAGAAGGAAGTTTCAAAATAAAACTTCCCCAACGACATATTGGCCTACAAGCCATATTTATACCATGTGTGTCATTACATAAGCGTATAAGATCAACAAAATATGAATATGAGCACATTGAGTTAATAGCATAACTATGAGATTCATACTAAAAATGAACTGACTCAGCTATAATTCCTTATACAGGCCGGTGGCCTTTTCTCTATATACGAGATTTCTGGGAAAGGGTGTATTTGACCATGAGAACCTCCCCCTGACTGTGAGATGTGTCTGTTATCTATGTTTTATTTTCATAACAGTGGCACATTTCTCCCATCTCCAAGGTCTTGTGGTTAGCTGAAACGCTTATTACTGTATCACTTAAAACTAAGGAGCAGAAAGAAGATAAAAGTGTCTTTTAAACCTAACTTTTCATACCAACACTCATGCAGACAATAGACAAAATGGATGACAATATCAGGCACCTAAGATGGATGCTGACTTAAAATGGCTGCTCAGATCCCAGTGCTGTTTACGTCAGACACCCCCCCATAATGTACTTTTTCTCAACTTTGTCAGTTGTATGCCTAATACGTACATCCATCGGCAGCCCTACATATAAATAAAACATCACATAGCTTTTAACAGATTCATAATGCACACAGTAGAATTACTAAGCAGAAACACAGATCATTTAGAAGTAAAAGAAAAGTCTACTGTAAGTCTTGGAAACCTCTTCATAATTGATATTTTAGTGGATAGATTCCACATAGAAATTGGAAGTAGAGTTGTATACAAAACACTTTCCTCTGCATATGTTCAATCAAAGGCCCATATTCTGTATGCTGTGCAAATGTCTTCATTCTTGGATAGATTTCATACATTCAATTGTAGAAGTAGAACTGAAATATTGTAGCTTTAGAAATAGACAGTTTTGTAGCATATTGAAAGGGGTGAAATTGCACAACACACATAATACACATTTAAGTAAAGTGGATGGTGCAGCGCGATTCCTTACCTAGTTTTGAATTATTTTTTAGGTTGATTATTTTATTGGCTGGATCAAGGATTGGAACATAGTCCTGGGATACTTTTCTCCTAGTAAGTCAATTTGTACTAAACTTTTAGCACTCTAATAACAAACTGGGTGGTTTAATAAACCAAAAAATGAAGTACTGTAAACAAAAAGTCAAATGTAGTTAACATTTGTTTCTGCCAGTCAGCCCTGTAACGCATGAATTACTTTGAAATGCATTGCAGGGCCCTCTAAATAGCAATGTATTTAGGTATTTGAATTTTTCTGCTACTAGACACAATTTCACTAATGGCAAATTTATTTTCATTTTTACGTTCTGCACATCAATAATTCTCGCTTTCTTACTGCCTAAAGTTTAAGCATTTTAAAACAAGGAATCATTCTCAGTGATATACAGATCTATATATATATATATATATATATATATATATATATATATATATATATATATATATATATATATATATATATATATATATATATATATATATATATATATATGTGTGTGTGTGTGTGTGATTGGAATATCTCCCCACTCCAGAAATAATCCGGAGCAACATATCATGCAGCGGGAGCAGCTGCATTGTCTTCAAGAGGAAATGCCTTGGCCTCACATGTGGAAAAGTGAGCATTTGTGCAGGCTCAAGAGATATAGAATGTAAACCCTTCTGTGCAGAAATGCAATGTGACACACTGCAACACAGAGACTTGCAGACATCGGATATATTGGAGCAAGAGTTGATGTTTAAGTCAGTCTTTGATAAACATGTGATTAATTGTGTTAGAAGGAGACTTGTCAGAATAAGGGAGAAGGGGGCGCCCTTTACATTTTTATAAACCTGCTATCATTGTAAATAGCTGATAATTTCTGCATCTACTACGAAACCCAGAGACTGCGATTGGTTTTTCTTAGAGGGTTCTGCCTGTGATTCTATCTCCATGGTCAATATTATACAAATATAGTGCTAATATGTTTCATGTGTAGTCTGGAATAATACTTTCCCAATGATGATATTGAGGAATATTTCATACAGATGGCACATTGTTTTCCTCAAATGGTTCTGCCCCTATGTAGAACATTAAGCATCTATGTAACATTGCATGCATTTTTAAAGGCAATCACCTGAACCAAGGTCAGGGGTTCATGCATCAGCTTCAGGGCCCACCCCCAGGTTACTCGGCACAAGAGGGAGCACAAGAAGGTCCAGAAACTGAGACAAGTAACTGTGGCCCAAGCAAAGAAATTTACTGTGCTTCACAATACAATGAAAATGTGGAAGCAAGCTCAGAGAAAGCAAAGTGCGCAGATAAATTCCCTGAGAAGAGACTTGCAAGACGCACTCAAAAAACAGGGATCTCTCGTGGATGAGATTACAGTACTACAAGGACAAGTATTGACCCTGACCAAGCATCAGTATCCCACAGCCTCTCTTGTGCCGAGTCACCTGGGCTCTAAGCTTGGCCTCTAGCGATGCTTTGGTGATGCTCAGGGTAGCCTTCAGTTTCTCATGCTGGTTTGTGTGGACATACTGGATAATCAGACATTCCTGCAGTACTTGTATTTCTTTTTCAGCCTGCAGATTGTCTTCCTGCAGAGTTTGCTGCTTCTCCTCAGCATTCTGGAGGTGCGTACGCAGACCTTGCAGTTGGTTCTGCAGTCGGTGCTCTGCTTCAAACTTTTCCTCTTCCAAAAGTTTATTTATTTCTTTAAGCTCGTGCAGCTTTTCATTTTTTTTCTTGACGTGGTCTGTCAAATGAGAATTCTCTTTTTTCAGTCTTAAATTTTCTCTTTTTGCAGTCTCTGTAATTTTCAGGGCCTCCATGTAGTCCTCCTTCCATTTACGCACATCTGCTTTGAGAATGACAGTCTCCTGGCGTGAGATTTCCTTCTCTAGGTTGAGGGTCTGAAGCTCCTTCTGAGAGACTTTAAGATCTGTATTAAGATTGATAATAGTTTCTTTAGAATTGTCCAGCTCCTCAGCGAGACTGTGTAGTTCCTTTCTGGAGACTTCCAGTTTTGTGTGGCCGCTGTTGATCTCATGCTGTGAGGCATCTACTGCACCGACACACTTTATTCGAGCAAATACCCAGTATGTACCTGGCAGATACCTGGAATGCGCCGCTCCTCACCTCTGACAAGCCCCGTTGCAATTGCCTTCCCAGCCTGGGTTCATGCCTGGCTGACGGGCGGCTGATCTGTTAAATGATAATGATTAGGATTTAATAGGCTGCAATGCTTCGCGTGTCTACCAGATGGCATAAATTCATGAATTGTAATGCAGTATATATATATATACTGTGCAGTATTGCAGCCAGTGGGAATAAAATGCTTCAATCCCTGCTTGGAAAATAACCCAATGTACTCGGGCAGAAAACAGTCACAAACCTCAATACACCCGGGTATACCCGAATTCGTGGGACTAGCCGAGCTCGAATAAAGTGTGTCGCCAGTGTAGTGCTGTGCGAAGATTGTGAACATCTTGCTGAAAGACTGTAATCTCCTTCAGTGCCTCCTCATACTTCCGCTTCAGCTTAGCCATCATTTTATCAGATTGGCTAAGCTTTTCATCCATGGCGGTAATAGTAGCATTTGCAGTATCTAGCTCAGTCTTGAGATCGTCCAATTCTGTCCTGGCCAAAGAGTACATCGTGAGCACATTCTTCTGTAGCTCCACGTTATTTTTCAGTAGCTCTCCGTAACCATCTTTCTTCAGTTTCAATTGTTCCCGGAGCAGATCACAGTCATGCCTGGCAATTTTCAGGGCATCTTCAGGGCTGGTCAAGGGATCGTCACTCACTGGTTCCGGCTCCGCTTCCCTGGGATGGTTGATTGAGGGTTCCTCACTGTTGGCACCGGACAGACTCTTCTTTGGGTTACCCGACTTCTGCCTTGGGCCCTCTGGATATTTGGTCATCCTCATGATGAATCCTCTTTTTCTCTAGGCTGCAGGGCATCTCGGTCCCCCTTTTTCTCCGCGGGATCTGCGGACGTGTCTGTTCCTTCCACGGTACGTGAAGAACCGCTTTTCTTTTTTCGCCTTTTTGTTTTGGATGACTCCGTCCCCTCAGGGATACTGGGGTCTCCCTCTTCATTTGAAATTTTAGCAGCTTCACTGGATCCACCATGCTTTTCTTGCAACTGTATTAGCTGACGGAAATATTCGGTGATCCGCTGCTCCCGCTCTTTCTCCTGCCGATCATATTCGTCATCATAGGAAGCGGTCTTTTCGGTTCGTACCGAGTTCAGGCACCCCCACCATTCTTGAGGTGTTTTGTGGGGGTGACTCTGTTTGGGTTCCCCATAAGAGATGCCTTCCTTCTCATCGGACTGGAAGGGCCACTCTTCATTACAGGAACGCCGCATCTTGTCCTCCATTTTGGGGCTATCAGGTGTATTTTTCTTCCTGACCTCTGGAGGCGCTATTGCAGCTTTTTCAGTGTATTTTCTAGAACCCCAGCTTGTGATAGTCCTACCGGTGGGCATATTTTGCTTGTAGAGGTCGTAGCTCTCACAGGCACCTCCGTAGACTTTTCTTTCCGTTAGTAAGTTTTAAAACATCAGCAGTAATGTGCACGCATTCTTTCTCATTAGGTATACTGGATGTGCAGTTGCTAAGTAAAAACTTCTATTTGCTTTACACCATTTACTTGCTAGGTACAATCCCTCTGGTTCAGCAAAATAATGTTGTTTTCTGCTTGAGTTCAGTAATTTTCAGTCTCATCTTTGGGTATTATGGCATTCACTCTTCACACTTTGGGTGCCTGTTTTTCTCCCAAGATACATAGACAGACTTTACTTGCAGAAAAAAAATATATTCTTTGCAGTGGAATATTTCTTTCACTCCCGGCTGGGTGACTCAACACTCAGCAATTGGCTTTGGGTTACCTTTTACACAGTTCAGCAATCCCTTTTTTACCTGGTAGGGCAATTTTACACTCAGCACTTGTTTGCTGAAAATTCCCCTGCTTCAGCACAGTCGCATCAATTTTCACACTTTTCTGCATATACTCAATTCACAGCTGGTAGTCCTATGTGGTGTGGCAGCAGTTTTATTTTTCAAAGAAAACAATAAACAAAGTCTAGCTCCTTTCATTGGAGCGCTAACTCACTTCTTGAACCCTGACTACGGCTGGAAGGCAAAGCCCCTATTTAAACAACCATATTACACTTTATTGTGATAGGCAAGTAAGGTTTACCTGCTTCAGTACAGTCTCTCTCTCTCCTTTTGGAATCGGGGAAAAGAGTCCATCTGTAGTTTTGTGGCTTTCTTCAGTGCAGTGTAGATTTCCTGCCTGGATGTGTATCCCTTTAATTCTGATCTCTGCTGCAGGTGAATCTTTGTTTTTTGTTGCTCAGGCTGTTTGTAAAACTGTATGCAGGCAAAAAGCACCAAAAATTTCACAGGCAGTCTCCGGGGCCGCTTTTAACTTCAAGGGCCACTTCTCATCCCTCTTCTGACACCATATGTAAGAGACGTGTTTAGAGGTATGCAATGGAGACTGTTTTAAGGTGAAATTAAAATAAGGCTTTATTGCGCCTGTTGCTTTAAACACAGCAAATATGTAAATCAGCAAACAAAATCCGCTCCACTCTCGAGTATATATACACTTGTGATCCAGTTCTCTTTAACTACGTGGTTAGCCCAGCGATTCACCAGCCCTAATCATAGAGACATTCATATATATATATAGACATAGATAATAGTCTTATAAGAAAAGTCTTATCTGTTAGCTGGGTTGCTGTAGGGGAAGCTTCTCTGCTCTCTTGGATCCGTACCCTTGTGTGCTAAGGCAATGCCCAGCTCCAAGTTTAGAATCTTGTCCCCTTTGTCTTGTTGTCAGCTTGCCGCTCAAGACATCTGTCCTTCCTTGGTTCAGCCCAGTTGTGGACTAAGGAATCTCCCTTCCTTTCTCAGAGGCAGGCTTTTTCTAACACCTGTAATCAGCCAGGTGGTGTTAGTTAATTGCCTACCAGCAGTTAACCATCACACTGCTGGATTAGAGGCACATTTGTGAACAGGGATAAGTCCCCTGTTACAGAGCCCATAAGAAAGATAGTAGCCGGAAGACAAGGCTAGATATGTTTATTATTTACGCGGTTCTACAAGACAGTACACACCTAACAAAGTTACTGAAACTAAACACGTTGGGAAAACTGTAGCTGAAATAGAAAAAATAACCCGGCACTTGTGAATTGATTGTGAAAGTGATTTAAATATATAAATGTGGCTGCTCAAAAACCCAATACAAAGAATTTGCCTCTAAATTCTATCATTAGCATAGTATAGAAATGTAGAATATGTTCTATATTGTGAAACCGCAGAACCAGAAGTGATGCCACGAGGGGATCGGAAGTGATGTTTGAGTCGCGGAGGTCAGCAGCAGTTGGATCTAGGCCAAAGTGGTCAGTGAGGGGTGGCTGCCGGTAGTACCCTCTTAAACGCTAGTATTTTAGGGAACTGGGACAACAGTCTGAGATCATGCATACTGTATAACAGTTGTTGAACTGATTGTATCAGCCGAGTTACTATAATATATTTGTACTTCCTATTTGTTGCAAATAAAAACATCACTTGTGAGCACATTCACACGTCTCAGACAGGTCCGCAACCCTGCTTCTCGCCATTATAATCCACCAAAACGTATCCTTTTTCTTGGGAACATATATTCTTGTTGACAAAATGTTGTATGGCCAATAATTGTATTACAGGGACTCTGGACTCCATTAAAACGTAAGGTTCTATTTATTATGTTCTTTGTAAAGTTCTATTTAACATTGGTAGAAGTGAAAAATAAAAACTGTCCCAAAGAACTTACATTCTAGATTGCAACAGAATGTTGACACATTTCACAAAAAGAAGTCTTACTACATGGAATCTTCTTTCCCCCCTTCTGTACTGCAAGGGTTAGTCAAATACATAACGGATTATACTTTGCAATATCAATGAATGTTTATTTAATTGGACGTAGTCTGCTGTGTAGCATTGTAATCCACAGGATCTTATTGCAGAGAAAAGACATATGTTATGTGACAATTAGCAATGGTATTTTGCTCATGGCTTTCTGAACTTCTAGCTGTTTTCTCATGGGATGCATATTCATGTAGGGCACATCTGGAAGGGATAGAGAACTGAAAACTGAGGGAAAACTGAGGGAAACACTGCTCTCAATTGTTTGTGATAGACAATGTATGGGGAACATTAAGGGGTATGAAAAGCGTGAATAAAGAAACAAGTCTGAGGGTTAAATTATCACAGAATGACAAATAAGTTTATTGCGTACAGGTGCACACACAAGAGAAAGCTTCAAAACAAAAGCTCTCTGACAGGTATATGGCCTACAAGACATATTTATACCCTAATACTAAAAGCTCACGCCCCCTTTCTGAGGTGGCTTGTGCATCATTACATATGCGTATAAGATAAACAAATATGAATATGAGAACATTAATTTAATAACATAAATGTAAAAGAATAACAAAAATTAATTGAGTCAGCTACAAAATTATTATGCAAGCTCGTAACCTTTCCCCTACATACGTCGGTTTCTTGCAGGGGTGTATTTGACCATGAGACCCTCCCTTTAAATGTGAGAAGTGTCTGTTATCTCTGTCTAGTATCACAACTGCCTATCTTCTCTTCAAGGGTTGTGGCTAGCTCATGGCTTACTATCAATAAAATGCTCTAGGAGCAAAAGAAACGGGAAAAAAATGTTTCTTTAAAATTCAAACTTTCATTCCATTAAACTTTCATGCAGACAGTAGACAAAATGGATGACTGACAAGATCAGGCCACCCAAGATGGATGCTGAACAAAAATGGCTGCTTAGCTCCTAGTGCTGTTTACGTCAGACCCCCCGCCCTCCCCCTCCTTCTTGCATCATATTCTCAACTTCCTCAGTTGTTATAGAATACTTTAGATTCAATAGTATATGTTCTCGTTTCACACTAAGGTCCAATTGTAGCCATTTCTATTAAACTGTTCCTAAATATATTAAGGAAGGAGGGCAATGATTAAAGCAGAGTGGTACTAGGCAGTACGAAGTCACACTTCTTTTCTTATCAAACCTATATATTTTTTTCTTTTATTTAGAAAAACTAGATTCTTAGTAAATGGAAGTCTACGTACGGTATGTACCTTGATTACAATGTTTATAACTTCTTCATCCAACCTGACAATGCTAGCTCCATTGTCTCAACTAAATGAAAGCTCAATTGAAACATATCAGCATCTTTAAATCCGTATTTTATCTTTATCTCGAAATAACAGCTACCGGTAACTGAAACTTCTAGTACTACAAATATGTTCTATTTATTACTTTTAGTCCATTGAGTTATACTGTATACTTTTTGTTGTTGAATGTCTGCTTAAATTTTATAATGTTATTTTGTTAATAGAATATTGAATTAGAAAAGTTTTGAATTCTAAAAAGGGGGTTCTCCTTTTCTGTTTAAAGGGTATGCCTTTTATTTCTTTCAGCAGCCCCCAGTTGATATTTGCACGATCTTCTACTAGCCAAAGAGCACTGCACTAGTTCCAGATCGGAACCGGCTTTCCCCTGTCAAGTCAGCGAAGTCTCATGAGACGCGAGCCCGGCGGTTCGTCACACGCAGAGGACGGAAAGATCGTAGCGCTCTCCGACACCCACTCCAGGCTGTGAGAGGAGAGACGCGGGGACTTCACATTCTCCACAGAGGACGACCAGACCCTGGCGCTTGTCGCCACCCGCCCGAAGGGTGAGAAAGGCACTATCGGTCTGACGGCATTATTCTACCATCTGCTATCAGGAGATCGTTCGTGCTCCACATCAGTGGAGACAACCAGTGGGGATCCACAGACCATAGATGTCAGCAGTTGCCCCGCAGTAGACGTGCCACATATGAGGGGATGCTCTCCAATCCTATCCACTGCTTTCAACCTTCTTCTATCTAGTAAGTGGGAATTGCACCACTAGCAGCTGAGAGTTATATTGGCTTAAATTGTTCATACTGCTTTTTAATTATATTTTAATAAATGTGTTATTGAAGTGAAACTTCCTTAGTGGCACCTCATTCGTGATGGGGCAAAAAAGAATTGTGGAGTCAGAAATGAAACGGATGTGACGTCAGTGCTGGCAGTTGAGGCCGGGCTGTGTTCTGGCTCAGCCCGACCCCAACACTGACATCACACCCGCTCCACAAATCAGATGCGGCGGCGGTGGCGATAGCCGCCGGCGCCGCTCCTAATCACTCCTAATCGCCCCACCCCCCCCCCCACACATCGTGACATATGCGGCGGCGATAGCCGCCGCTCCTAACGGCCGCTGCCATGCCGCGCATGCGCAGTTGTGACGGCGCCGCTGATTCCCCGCCCATTCCCCGCCCATTCCCCGCCCATTGATATGCTGCGCATGCCCGGTAGTCATGGGGACGCTCGAGACGCCATGACTCTCCTCACAGGGACACTGAAGCCCACACTGCTCCCCGGGGCTCTATGCAGGCACTGATCTCCTGCGGCCTCTCCTCCCGGTGCATGCCCCGGCCGAGGCATAGAACTGCTCCGGTAACGGGGGGAGGAGGGGGGTGATGAGTGCGCTGCGTCCCCCACGTCCCCCACAGCACCATCAGAAGCCTCCGAGTCGGCTCCAGCTGACGATGACGCGCTTCTCCCTCTCCCCCCGCCGACACTGCCTCCATCTCCTCTGTGCCGCGATCTGGTAGGAATGGGGGGGGGGGGGGGGGCGGGGGGCGGACTGCTGAAAGGGTCTGGGTGCAGGGAAAGGATAAGGGTGCTGGGGGGAGGACAAGTGTGCTGGGGGGAGGACAAGTGTGCTGGGGAGAGTCAGGAGAGAGGGGGGCAGGACACACACACACATACATACACACTGACACATACACACATACACACACACTGACTCACATACACACACACATACACACTGACTGACACCCCCACACACTGACACACCCCCACACACTGACTGACCCCCCCCACACACTGACTGACCCCCCCCCCCACACACTGACTGACTGACCCACCCACCTCCCACACACTGACTCACCCACCCACCCCCCACCCCCACACACTGACTGACCCACCCCCCCCCCCCACACACTGACTGACTCACCCCCCACCCCACACACTGACTGACTGACCCACCCACCCACACACTGACTGACCCACCCCCCCCACACACTGACTGACCCACCCCCCCCCCACACACTGACTGACCCCCCCCACACACTGACTGACCCACCCACACCCCCCCCACACACTGACTGACCCACCCCCCCCCCCACACACTGACTGACCCACCCACCCCCACACACTGACTGAACCCCCCACACACTGACTGACCCACCCACACCCCCCCCCCCACACTGACTGACCCCCACCCCCCACTGACTGACTGACCCACCCACACCTCCCCGCACACTGACTGACTGACCCACCCACACCTCCCCGCACACTGTCTGACTGACCCACCCACACCTCCCCGCACACTGACTGACTGACCTACCCACCCACACTTCCCCGCACACTGACTGACTGACCCACCCACACCTCCCCGCACACTGACTGACTGACCCACCCACACCTCCCCGCACACTGACTGACTGACCCACCCACACCTCCCCGCACACTGACTGACTGACCCACCCACACCTCCCCGCACACTGACTGACCCACCCCTCCCCGCACACTGACTGACTCACCCACACCTCCCCACACACTGACTGACTGACCCACCCCTCCCCGCACACTGACTGACTCACCCACCCCTCCCCGCACACTGACTGACTCACCCACACCCCCCGCACACTCTGACCCACCCACACCCCCCCACACACTGACTGACACACACACTGACTTACACATACACACTGACACAAATACACATACACACTGACTGACACACATACACACACACTGACACACACACACACACACACACTGACTGACACACACACTGACTGACTGACTGACTGACATACACACACACACACACACTGACTGACATACACACACACACTGACACACATACACACAAGGAATTCACACTTAGTGCAAATAGCTAATACATGGGATGTGTGCCGAGCACGCGCATTCTAAGTCAAATTTATTTGCGTTTTGTAACTGAAATTGTATTTTGATTTTTAATTAAAACATCACCAACACAAATACAATTTCTGTGACAAAAGTCAAAGAAGTTTCACTTACTATGCGCGTGCTCAGCACACACAGCTTTTTTTTTTTTTATTACTCATTATTCATCACCTGTTTGTTTTCTCTGAGGCTTCTACAGGTTTTGTGTTGTATGTCATGTTTTGGTAGATTGTTCCAGATTAATTTTATACCATTCACTATGTATATGTATCAGTGGTATCCTTAATAGTATTGCACTATGTATGTTTTTTCTTTTTGCCTTTCCTGCCCCACTACCATCTTCATCATTGGATGACCAAGAAACCGTGTTTATCACCAAGTGTATGGCATTGTGTCTACATCAATATATGGTCGTATAATATAATATCATATATATCCTTTCATTTGCTTGTTTATATTTAGGCGCCTTATCTAATTTTGTGTAACATCCTGAGCATGTCTTTTTTAACACGTTCTCCAATGAACTCTGCGCCCTTGTTGAACATGGATGTGTTCTGTTGCCAAGATCAAGTTTGACTTTGGAGAGTTATTAAATATTCATTTGCCTTAACTCCCTAGCTGCCTGTGGCCCTGCAATGAATTGCAGGCCTTAGCGAAAGCTACAGCTTGGCACTGTTTAGTAAACTGGGGCCATAGAGCTTGATCTCACTTGATCAGAAAGTGTAATACCCTAAGCAGAGTTATACGATATATACATGCAGTAATAAAGGAGGGAGAGGGAGTAGGTGGTATAACGCCTTTTATTGGATCAACAAAGTAGTTTATATGTTACAAGCTAACGAACCTCTCGGGTCCTTCATCGGGTATGGCAGAAATACAGAAGCACAATATAATATACAGTATGTTTAAGAGGGATATCAGTTACAATGGATGTTGGGAGGAAGAGGGAAATAAGATAAGGTAGAAACAGGGGGCCTAATGTGAAAATGAACAGCAAAGACAAATGGCTTTTCTCTATTGAAATGTAAAGGCAGCCTAGATAGTAAGGGGATGTGAGTGGAATGGGACAAGACAGTGTATGTGTATAATTATCTATCTATCTACCTACTATAACTATTTATGTCTGGTTATCTATATAAAGAATGTTATCAGGGAATATATATATCCGATCCTAGTATAATACCGCTGATAAAAATGTAATGGTCTTGAACATAGACAATTTAAAACTCACAAACATCCGAAGTATTAGTGCGTTATGATAATATTCATGCCCCAACATGAACCAGGACGCTGCTCCGTTTGTACTGCTCTGCTCCTCCAATCACGAGATCACCTCCTCACGAGTCCTCCCAGTAGGTGTTGTCTCTTACAGAGTCCTCCAGCAACCCAGAGCAGGTACACAGCGTTCCGGTCAGTGGAGTTCCTAATCCTCAGGGTAGAGTACACACTCCTTCTCCGGCATAGTGATTCTGAGTTGTAATCCACACCGCTTCTCAGCAGCACACAGCCCTACGCGTTTCCTCAGTCAAGCTGAATTCATCAGGGGAGTGGTTCTGGTAATGTGTGCACATACTAAATAGTCTCAGAAACCAATCAGGAGAGACTAATCAAATCTACACCTGTATGCATGTTGTTTGGTTCCTAGAATTAGCATCACTAATCTCACTAAATCACGGAGAACTTATACAATTAATTAACACTTCTTTAAACGAACACATTATTCCTTCTTTGCGCCCAATATGTTCAATACAGTACAAACATCATATAGTGCAAATGGAGGAAGAAAAACCTATATATTATTAGGCTTATATAGAGGACAGCAGAGATCTATTGTATTCAGTTGATTAAATCTATTTGAATTTAATCCTCAATAGTACAATTGGGTTAATTATTTGTGCACTTAAATGAGTTATATTTCTAATAAACTTTTATTATTTTGTTTTAGATGGCATTCCTTCTCATAAGAATAGATTACAGTTACTGTAATTGAGGGTGTTGATCCCTATACTATACATTTTCCACGAGTGCAATCATGGGGGTCTCTTTCTGTCGATCACTTCTTGATCGATTCCTGTGCCTATCTAATGTATAACCCTGTTCACCTAATGTACCCATGTATTTGTAACCCTTTATCTGTCATCATAACTCTGTGCCCAGGACATACTTGAAAACAAGACGTAACTCTCAATGTGATTTACTTCCTGGTAAAACATTTTTATACATTTTTTTTTTAAAATATAACTCTCTCGATAAGTTGTCATAAGTGTTCTGAAGGGCCTTCCAATTCTGAGGGCCGCTGAATGAGATTGTTGTGTTCTTCATATATAAAGTATTGTTATCGACAGGATGCGTGTCACGTTGTGTTGTCTGACCCCAGTCAGGCCTCTTGCTGGCTAATTATTTTCTTTCATACACAGGGGAGACGGACTCGGGCCCCTGCCCTAGTATCTATACATTAGCACTTCTAGGGAAATAACACAGTAATGAAACATAAATCCTCGAAAAATACTTTTGCATTTGGTGAAGGTAGAGGTTGTTTTACATTATTTTTATTGGCCAGGACATATTATAGCTGCCTGGCACTTCTCATTTTATACCAGTAAATTCTGTGGGACACATGCTGTGAATATCAATGGATGCAGAAGCTTTGTTGCTGATTCATACTGATCCACTGGCATTAATTCTAGTACATCAGCTACAGGATGGAGGAGGCATTTGTGTGTGTAATTGGTTTCAGAAACTAATTCAATGCCAGCATGTTTTATTGTGCTAATATGGTTTATTTGCTTCCTCTGACAAGGCTTACATCAGTTGTCTGCCCCTTTCATGCTGCAGTAGGGTCAGATGGCAAAAAGGTTACAGGAAATGGTTCACCCTGCAAAGATAAAAATGTTAGAACATTAAGTAGCAGTTTGGTTGCAACTTCTACCACGTGCAAAATAAAAGTTTTGCATTCAGGCCACAGAAGTTTTTAATTCAGGCCACATGCTGGAATGGCCTGTTTTTTGTTTTTTTTAAAGTAATTGAGTAACATTATTATCAACTTGTAAGAGGTAACTGAAAAGAATGCAATCTTTCAGGATGAGTTAGGCTTGTTCTATAGTAGGTGCGTGTGCGCGCACACCTGTGCGAACGCGCGTGCACGTGACGCACACTTTTTGTGTGTACAGTGCATGCTGCCGGTATATACATATATACACATACATACATACATATTAAGTTATGGTGGGTGAAAAAGGCAACAACAAACCTCCACCGTTAGCATATAACCAATAAAGAATATCACTTGTGGGCACATTCACATGTCTTAGACAGGTCTGCAACCCTGCCTTCCAACCATTATCACCTCGCATACAGTGCTCCCACTGCAGCAAGGGATTCTGGGAAATGACATGCAAATGAGCACACGAGTCACCTTTTGCCTGGAATATCCATTCACATGGAGCCCATTTAAACAGATGCATTGCCGTTCACACAGCTTTTAAGTACAGCATGGGACAGCAAAGCAAGTACAAACCACTCACAGACATGTTTCAACCTTGATGGGTATCATCAGTGTGAGGTTGGCCTTGATGGGTATCATCAGTGTGAGGTTGGTCTATACTTGCTTTGAAATATTTCTAGGCTGGGTAGGTTTACCATACATTTTAAGTTATGGTGGGTGAAAAAGGCAACAAAAATACAATTTAAATACAATTATTTTGTTTGCAGGAGTTACTGGTAGTCCTTTCATTATCCCCGGTGAGCAGGCATGATTTGCGCTACATGGGGTGAATTACACCGGGGCAACCCAGTGTCCCCCAGACTCCTGGAATTGAGCCCAAATATCCCAAATCCATTTCCCTTATAAGTATAAGGTTCCCCTATGTGTATACTTTGTTAATGTGTACTTTATAATGTTTGACATTTGCTATAAGACTCTCTACAGTCAGCCAGGGCATCAGCATAGACGCCGGCATGTCTGTATAGAGTCCGTAGTTCAAAGAGGAGAGGCTGTCCAGAGATGAGAAGACTGTTCGGTGGGCGAGAAAGGGTGAATTGCCAAGTCCGAAGAACAAAGGGCACCCTGTAGGGACCCTTTTTGTATCTGCCAGACTTGGTGGAGCCTGCCCAGCGGGTGGCAATGAGTTAGCTGGGGGAGATACAGCTCGTAGGCGCTTCTCCCATTGGCTAAATCGTATTTCCCTCTCACCTGGCTTTTCGAGACGGCTTGGCATGCCTCCTCCTCTGACATCAGCCCAGAGACGAGCCCCAGTTTCTATTGGCTGGCGGGGAGGAATTCCCACGCTCTGATTGGTCGCTCCTCCTACCTCCATGCTAAGGATAGCTTAGCGGAGTGTATGTAAGGATACTGCTGAGTCAGAGAACCAGACGATTTTGTTGCTTGAGTCGATGAAGCTAGGGCGGGCTTTTCAAAGTTGCTCTGCTCCAAATAGGAAAGCAGCCGGCTTCGTTTTGAATATTGGAAAGTCTTCCCTGCAGAAACTAAGTCAGATGCGAGGACCAAGCTCTCATTTTAGAACGTAGAGGTCGCGGTCTGGATTTCTTGCCAAAAACAGTTCCTGGATTATCAGGACTACTATAGGTCCCGGTCAGGATTTTCTGCTGAATCTCGGTCCAGCCCATTCGGAACAAGGTTCCGATCAGAGTAAGCCCTTGCAAATGGGCACCCTGCACATAGGAAAGGCTAGATCTCAAACCCCAGACCCCAGTAAGTGTGTATATTTCTGTATTTTGTGTTTTGTTGTCTTTTCAAGGTTTTATCCAAATAAACCCCATTTTATTTCACTGCCTTGTTTTGCCTATTGAATGATCCCAAAAATATAAATGTGTTAAAAGACCTGGTCTACCGTTACACAGCAATAAAAACAGACACCATATGTAGTGTATAAAAAACACACAGGCAAAAGGTGTAAGCTCAAATAACCAAACTGAACACAGAAAAATAGTATAACATATGATAAAGGGAATACTTAGTTTAGCTCACAACATAACAATGGCAAAAAATAAGGGGTTAGGGTAGGCAAGTTCCAAAATCAAAAAGAAAGCAGGGAAGGGGGAGCCAACAAACATCCTTAAGGGGTACACCAGAAAGGAGGGAACCCGAACTCAAATAAAATAAAGAAGCAAGTGAATCAGAATAAGTAATTTACTGTTAATCTGTTGCAAAAAACGGACACCATGCACTAAGTGGTTTTCAACCTTTTTTTGGTTACGGAACCCTATGTGAGATTCTGAGGAACCCAACCCCCTCTTATAGCAAGTCTGATATTAGATGCATTGTAAGGAACCCCAACCCTCTCTAATAGCGTGTCTGAGATCAGGTGCTTTGTAAATTTCCCTGTATTTGGTACAATTTTTAAATTACCTGAAAATTGCAGGGAAGCCTCTAGGGAACACTTCTAGGAACTCTTGTTGAAAAACACTGCATTGTACTAACTGTACAACCACATCAAGTACAGTAATGCAAGTTCAGACAATCCAAATTACAATTAAATCAACATAACACATGTAATGAATAAAAGAAAAAAGTAGTTAGCTAGGCGCATAAAAAAAAGGGCATACATTTAAAAAAAATAAACAAAGTGGGTGCTGGTAAAAAAAGGATTGCTTACTCACACTATTTTGTATATAAATATTAAGGTATGTTTAACAGCTTTTCATCTTCGGCCCCAGCAGTCTTACTCCAAAATGTGAAACAATACACTATAGTGAATATAGAACAGATACTGTTGCTATGGAGCTAGTTTAGGGATTAACTGGTAGATCCCCAGTGCAGGAAATGCCCTTGCAACTCACAATGAATAAGGAAAACATTACTATAATAGGTGTTCTCGTTTAGGCCCAGATACACAAAGCTCTGTTACAGTAACTCAGGGCTCATAACAGACCGTGGTCAAAATCATTAATGGACGTTATTTTCCCTGAGGATAATGCAAATCCAAAAAACTTATTGCTGGCAAAAACAACAGCCATTATTTATCTCATTTGCATAGGCTTCGTTTAAGACGCTTAACGCCATGAAGTTAGCACTGCCTTGATTTAACGTCTAATAGCATGGCGTTAAGCTCGTCTTACCCAAAAGTGGCGTTACGCTCATCCAGATCCAGAAAAATTGTTTCATTAAAGTTAAAAAAAAAAGACAGGACAAGGAACTAACCCTGTAAATAACGATATGTTGGTTAAATCACACTCAACTGTGGTCTGATACTAATCCAGACCCTGTAAAAGATCCTTTTCAGGGTCTTGATGGGAGTAATGCCAAGTTTAGGAATGACCTAACTAACGTCTTGTTAAATCCCTGCATTAACTTTAACGTTGATGGGTGGATATACATCGCTAACGGGAACACCTCTTTTGTATATCATTAATTGGCACTAACGTCCGTTAAGTGTTATAGTTAAAGCAATGCCTTCTCCTGCCCAATACAGCACTTAGCACTGCATTATTAAGCTTAGAAAATATCCGTTGGCACGCAACGATGTATTAACTCAAGTTAGCGCATCATTAAGTCAATAAGAGAGCTCTGTGGATATGGTCATAGTGAGGTGCCCACTACATGGACTTTACCAGTAATATCTCCTTAGTTGGGGGGAGGGGGTGGGCTTCTGGTAAGACTGGTGTGGTCCGATTCAAGAAAGGCTAAATATAATAAATGATTGATGTCAGCATGTCTTGTCCTAGTCGTCTTTCTTTGTTTTGGACTTAAGTTGTGCCTTGGATGGGATGGGACTTTATGTTGATATAGTCAATTGCACAGATGAAAATGTATGTTATAGAAGCTGTGAAATGTTGCTGTTCCAGACAGTAGGGAGAGAAGATGCCAAAAGAACTATATGAGACTATACAGGTGAAATGGGATTGCAGTCTGAGAAACTAATGCTCTGTAAAACAAATTAGCAGGCCATGATATATACAAATGCTGGGAGTTAATCTGATCACATTGCAATATTATAATTGATTTTACAGTGCTAAAAGCTGCACTCTGAATGCCACGCTCCTAATGCACCCAGTCATTTAGGCACAAGAGGTTTTTTTAACTTAGTTTTACATTAAGTGTTTATTCATAACAACCTCACAGTCTGTCCTCTAAGTTTGCTTGATCTTCCAACCTATGATCAGATTTGTAGCTTAGGTTATTATCGTAACCCAGAGTTGCTTATGATGTACAGTATCATACTTTTTGAAAAAAATCATTTGTTCCTTATTGTAAATATATCTAATGCATTTAGTATATTTCCCTGTAACAGACGTTTGTAGTGTAAATACAGTATGAGGAGATGTGTATTTCTGTGTTGTAAGGACATTATTATCCTAAACTTTATTATTATCCTAAACTAGAAATACACTCTTGTTAATTTTCCCCAACTTGGTCTAATGTTATAAGTCTTGGTAATATACTGAACTGCAGAAAACAACTTGTCGTATCTTTATGTGACAAACTTTTATGCCCAATCAATTTCAATTAAAGTATGAAGTATCATTGGAACACATTTATGCTAATGAATATAAATGATTTCACCAATGCAAAAAACACTACAGTTTTCATATTGTTTCACAGTAACCTACAGCACATTCCCCAGTGGGTGCACCTCTACTTCAAGTCGTCACCCACTATAGACTGTAGCAGTCAACAGAAAAATGACCATACTGTAAAATCATGGCATCACTTTATAGGCTACCTTGTTAACCCCTTGGTGGGCCGCTAGAGCATGCCCCTCTGGCAAGTGACTGCAGCATTCCGAAACACGGAAGAGGAGGAGTCCTCCTTTTCCATTTCCCTACAGTTCTAGGAGCGCAAGACATGATCTCCCCTAGAAAATGAGTAGTCTGTTTACATGACCTAGCCACCACGTCATGGGGCCCCAGGAGTACCAGACCCAATGACCATACAGTATGTATAGCTTACAAGCATACAAGCTATAGCTTGGTGCACCCAAAGGGTTAAAGCAGGATTGCTGGTTGCATCAAAGCTTTTAGTTAACACCATCACCCACACTTATTAATTCCAATAATGATAATATCTCTTGACTGAATTAAAAATGACAAATTAGATCATTCACTGGGTGTGAATTATTTGCACTTGCCAAATTATAGAAGGTGATTAGTTCAGGTTTTATTGAGATCCATGCTGCCTTTATCTTCCGCTCTTCTCTTGTTTGGTAAATGCATGGAATGAAAAACTGTTTGTTTATCTTGGAATCAGAAAATACGCGAAAGCATTTACATTCCGCGTGCTGAAATTGAAACCATATAGTCGCCTTAGATCTAAAAATAGATGCAATAAAATAACAAGTGCGACAGGGAGTTTGGGACCCATGAGAGCTTCACACAACGGTCTCGATAAATACCTCGGGGAAGAAATTAGGGGACGGAGGAAAGAGAGAGAAATTGGAGAGCTACTGTATTTCAAAGGCTTGTACTGTATATGATCTCAAGCACAGAGGAAGACTACATTGTTAATATCAACAAAAAACTATAATTTGAATTCCACAGAGCATTGTCATGTTAACAATGTATTTCCAGTTAGTCAATCTAAAAAAAGTACCAATTACTTTTACTTTTCAGAGTGTCAGTCTTGGATACCTATCCAGTTTCATGAGTTGTGGTAAGCTCACCCAATATAAACAAAAGTAAACAAACAAGGTTAGTACACATCAAAATGATCTGAAACCACAGTTTTAGCATTATTCATTATTTCTTATGACTTCTATCCAGCTACATAAAGGCCTACACATCCTAATCTATTTCTAATATCTAATAATATATTATTAAATTAGGGAGAGATGCCTGTGCTGAAAAAGGAACACAGCTGAGGTACCCTGGGAGATGTTTAAATATATTTTGTATAGACATTAGGATGAGTCACACCGCCTAAAATATATCCTTAAGACCAATCAGTCTAAGGGCCCTTGTGATGAAGAGTGTACTAGTGTCAGACCCAACTGGATCAGAACCCACAATGCTGCCATTCAGGGCACCAGCTCTAGCATTGAACTAAACCAGATACTGGGAAATACAGTTGTCACAGCATATAGCCCCCTCCCCATAGCTTCCTTTAAAGCAGCGACAGGTGAAATCTTATATGTTCTTAAAATAAATCAGTTCTGTAGTATTGGATAATAGTAACCCCCATCTCTTCTTTTTTTTTTTTTTTAGCTTTGGATACTGTAACAGGGACTTGACTAGAGGCTTATAGTGAAGCCTCATTTAAAACTGGGTTGTCTGAGGAATCCAGCAGGGAGCTGGTTAATTGCAGCTAGATAATTAACCAGTTTCCACCTGGCTAATCAGGCTAGAAAAGCCTCCGGATGGGAACCGAGAGAGACTTTTGGGCACACAGAAGGACTGTGTGCTGCTAGCAAGACACCAGGAACAAGACCTCTATTTCAGGGTGCAGCAAACCCGGGAACCCACTAGAGACTGGCCCCTCAACGAACACCAACCCAGACCCAAAGACTGACATGAAGGGCCCCCTGCTTTGAGGTACTGCTTTTGGACTTTGGGGTCTTCGGTTGAAAAGAGAGTTTTCCTCCCAGCCCTGCAGATAGGGACTGGGGATGTGAGTTAGCCCTTACAAAGGGTAGGCTATTTATTTTTTTTGTGTATATTTCCTTAAACTGTGTCATTTAAAGTCACAGGCTGAATAAAAGCCATTATTTAACTTCCCGAAACGGTCGCCCGGGTCGTACCTCTGCACAGGTCTCTTACAGAAACATGCAATCTGTATTGCCAACCTACGGATATAGAATTCTTTGTTTCCTCTGGTGGGATATGTTGGGTGGGATATGTTAGGGTACTCTGCTCCATCACTACCATTGAATCCTATGGAAACTCTGGAGGTGCAGTATAAACTGCGTTATTAGAAGGCACAATGAGGTCAACTACATCTGTAGCCCTTTCATTTCCCTGTCTCGTCTGGAGTCCAGTTTTGTTTTTCCTCAAGTCTCAATTTTATAAAGAGGGCTCAGAACCATTGCCTACCAGAAATAACTGAGATTACAGTTGGAAAGCAAGAATTGAATTGGAGTCTTATGATAACTTGGAGCCATCTTGGAAATACTCAAAATATATTTCAATTTTAGCAGGAATATTGTGTTTTTTTTAAATCCATATGAAAGTTCCCTCTGTAGAGATAACTATGAACAGCAAACAAACATCACAGAATGTCATTGCCTCTAAATGTTTGGACCTGGTTCAAATGAATCTCATCAGATATTGTGTACCTTTATATTCCTGCGCTTTGGGCCCCAACAACTAAAATAGTACACTCTGTGGTGTAGGGTGGGGGACTTGTGCCTGAAATATTCTATATACAGATCTGCAGGCTCTTAGGGAGTTTCCATCAGTGTGTAGAATGGACGAGGAGTGGCTCAGTGAGTAATTAACTGACTGGCACTGAGTTTGAAGTACTGGCACAGGTTCAATTCCCGGTGTCGGCTCCTTTTGACCTTGGGCAAGTCGCTTTATCTCCCTATGCCTCAGACACCAAAAACATAGATTGTAAGCTCCACAGGGCAGGGGCCGTGTGTGCAAAATGTCTCTGTAAAGTGCTATGTAAAACTAGCAGCGCTATACAAGAACTATTATTATTATTAGTGTCTGTATTATTGGCTATTCAGAAGGCAGTACCTTAGGCTGCGCTTATAGTGCCTGGCGACGCGACGTCGCTCCAAAACAAATCCATTGAATCCGTCACATGCACGACGGAGCAACCAAAAATTTTGAAGCCAGTTAAAAAAAATTTTTTTTGACACAGTCACCACATGTGACTGTTTCTAAACCAATCACAGAGCGTTGCCCTTCTTGGGGACATCACTGGCATTGACTTAAAACTAAAGTTTAACTTTTGCCAATGGCGACAGCGATGTCATCGGTCACGTCGCCGGCAATATAAACGCGGCCTTATTCAGGGTGCAGGCTTCGTGCACGCTGCGTGTAGGTAAGCAATTATGGGCGCCAGGAACTTGATTTATTCAAACAGTAGCTTTATCTTAATATATAAAATCGAATGGTTAGTGAGGTTAGTGCTATCTGCGGTGAATCTGATTGGTCCTCAGCCTCTGGCCAATCAGATTGCTGTGTGTGACGTCACCCAACTGCCACTCTCTTCCCCCTCGGCCACACACACACACACACACACACACACACACACACACACACCACCCCCCTCCCCCCCTCTCTCTCTCCCCTTCCGAGTCCCCTCCCGGCGCTCATCTCTCCCCTTCCTCCGGTCACGTCTCCCTCCGCTCACCTCTCCCGGCACTCCGCTCAGCAGCGGACCCCCTTCCTCCCTCGCGCGGCCGGCGGTCATCTCTCCCGAGTCCCCTCCCAGCGCTCATCTCTCCCCCTTCCTCCGGTCACGTCTCCCTCCCTCCGCTCACCTCTCCCGGCGCTCCGCTCAGCAACGGACCCCCTTCCTCCCTCGCGCGCCGCGGGGAACAGGAAGCGGACCCCCTTCCTCGCGCACAGCCGCGGGGAACAGGCAGCGGACCCCCTTCCTCCCTCGGCCGCCGCGGGGAACAGGCAGCGGACCCCCTTCCTCCCTCGGCCGCCGCGGGGAACAGGCAGCGGACCCCCTTCCTCCCTCGGCCGCCGCGGGGAACAGGCAGCGGACCCCCTTCCTCCCTCGCGGCGCCTAAGATGGCGGCGCGCCCGGAAGGACCCCCTTCCCTCGCGGCGCCGAGTGAGAAGATGGCGGCGGCCGGAAGTAGAGGTAGGTGTCGCTGTGTGTGTGTGTGTGTGTGTGTGTGTGTGTGTGTGTGTGTGTGTGTGTGTGTGTGTGTGTGTGTGACACTGTGTGTGTGTGTGTGTGTGTGTGTGTGTGTGACACTGTGTGTGAGTGTGTGTGTGTGTGTGACACTGTGTGACACTGTGTGTGTGTGTGTGTGTGTGACACTGTGTGTGTGTGTGTGTGTGTGTGTGACACTGTGTGTGTGTGACACTGTGTTTGTGTGTCGCCCCCCTGCCTTTCACGCCCCCCCTGCCTTTCACGCCCCCCCCTGCCTTTCACGCCCCCCCCTGCCTTTCACGCCCCCCCCTGCCTTTCACGCCCCCCCCCCTGCCTTTCACGCCCCCCCCTGCCTTTCACGCCCCCCCCCCCTGCCTTTCACGCCCCCCCCTGCCTTTCACGCCCCCCCCCTGCCTTTCACCCCCCCCCGCCTTTCACCCCCCCCCCGCCTTTCACCCCCCCCCCCGCCTTTCACCCCCCCCCCGCCTTTCACCCCCCCCCCGCCTTTCACCCCCCCCCCGCCTTTCACCCCCCCCCCGCCTTTCACGCCCCCCCCCGCCTTTCACGCCCCCCCCCGCCTTTCACGCTCCCCCCCCTGCCTTTCACGCTCCCCCCCGCCTTTCACGCTCCCCCCCGCCTTTCACCCCCCCCCCCGCCTTTCACGCCCCCCCCCCCGCCTTTCACGCCCCCCCCCGCCTTTCACGCCCCCTCCCCCCCCGCCTTTCACGCCCCCCCCGCCTTTCACGCCCCCCCCGCCTTTCACGCCCCCCCCGCCTTTCACGCCCCCCCCGCCTTTCACCCCCCCCGCCTTTCACCCCCCCCCCCGCCTTTCACGCCCCCCCCCGCCTTTCACGCCCCCTCCGCCTTTCACGCCCCCTCCCCCCCCGCCTTTCACGCCCCCCCCCCCGCCTTTCATGCCCCCCCCGCCTTTCACGCCCCCTCCCCCCGCCTTTCACGCCCCCCCGCCTTTCACGCCCCCCCGCCTTTCACGCCCCCCCCCCCGCCTTTCACGCCCCCCCCCCGCCTTTCACGCCCCCTCCGCCTTTCACGCCCCCTCCCCCTCCGCCTTTCACGCCCCCCCCCGCCTTTCATGCCCCCCCCCCCCGCCTTTCACGCCCCCCCCCCCGCCTTTCACGCCCCCTCCCCCCGCCTTTCACGCCCCCCCCGCCTTTCACGCCCCCCCCCCCCGCCTTTCACGCCCCCGCCCCCCCCCCGCCTTTCACGCCCCCGCCCCCCCCCCGCCTTTCACGCCCCCGCCCCCCCCCCGCCTTTCACGCCCCCCTCCCGCCTTTCACGCCTCCCGCCTTTCACGGCCCCCCCCCCGCCTTTCACGCCCCCCCCTCCCGCCTTTCACGCCCCCCCCCTCCCGCCTTTCACGCCCCCCCCTCCCGCCTTTCACGCCCCCCCCCCCGCCTTTCACGCCCCCCCCCCCGCCTTTCACGCCCCCCCCCCGCCTTTCACGCCCCCCCCCCCCGCCTTTCACGCCCCCCCCCGCCTTTCACGCCCCCCCCCCCGCCTTTCACGCCCCCCCCCCCGCCTTTCACGCCCCCCCCCCGCCTTTCACGCCCCCCCCCCCCCGCCTTTCACGCCCCCCCCCACCTTTCACGCCCCCCCCACCTTTCACGCCCCCCCCCCACCTTTCACGCTTTCCACCTTTCACGCCCCCCCCCGCCTTTCACACCCCCCCCGCCTTTCACGCCCCCCCCCCCCCGCCTTTCACCCCCCCGCCTTTCACGCCCCCCCCGCCTTTCACCCCCCCCGCCTTTCACCCCCCCCGCCTTTCACGCCTCTCCCCCCCGCCTTTCACGCCCCTCCCCCCCGCCTTTCACGCCCCCCCCGCCTTTCACGCCCCCCCCCCCGCCTTTCACGCCCCCCCCCCCGCCTTTCACGCCCCCCCCCCCGCCTTTCACGCCCCCCCCCCGCCTTTCACGCCCCCCCCCCGCCTTTCACGCCCCCCCCCCGCCTTTCACGCCCCCCCCCGCCTTTCACGCCCCCCCCCGCCTTTCACGCCCCCCCCCCGCCTTTCACGCCCCCCCCCCCGCCTTTCACGCCCCCCCCCCGCCTTTCACGCCCCCCCCCCGCCTTTCACGCCCCCCCCCCCCCGCCTTTCACGCCCCCCCTGCCTTTCACGCCCCCCCCTCACGGCCTCCGGGCAACGCCGGGTATATCAGCTAGTTATCTATAAGACACAGTCTCACATTTATTATACATAATATATATTGTATACATAATAGATATTGTATATCCAAATGCGTGTCCTTTTGGCTATACCGTTTGTATGACTTCTCCTAGCTGCTCCTATCTCGGCCTGCTAGGAAGGTGCTGCGGCTGTATAATTCTTTGGTTATTTGGTTAGAGTCCCTCTGCTCTATAGTGCTGGTAGTGCTCTATGTTGACTGGGCCCCTGTATTCTCGCACATGCGCAATGGAGTTTCTGCGCATGCGCAGTAGCGAGAGGCTGCCCCCCATGTGCTGCACAGCCGCCAATAGGGCTCCTAGGTCCACGGGAGGCAGATAGATACATTTGTCATGCTAAGGACTGTGCGCCAGTCAGAGCAGGGACAGCAAGGGGTAAGAATGTGTTCAGGGTGCCCGTGGCCCCTGAATTAGGCCATATATCCCCATAGCTCCCAGCTAGGCCCCGAATCAACTCAGATTGTGGTTGCTACAGGGAAGGCCCCAGATAGGGATGTTCCCCATAACACTTTAGTAATAGTGTGTTAGTAAACCGGTGACGGACGCCATGCGGTGTGCGTGGTCTGGGACCAGTACACATGCATATCCTTAGAGACATTAAGGGACACTCCCTGGAGCTGGAGCTCCCTCAAGAGGTGGATGCCTGCGGACAGGAGAGAGAGGATCCAGTAGATCGCGGCGTGGAACCACGTGGCGGATCCACCATCCAAGTCAGCCTGGTCCGGCCTAAGACAAGGAAGGTACCCCACGTGCACCAACGGCCATACACAGTGGTTAGTGCTATTCCACACATTCTTTGGGTGGGCTAGGCTTTGTGGACACCGGGGTGGTTTGGTGCCCAGGGCACCTCAGTACTTTGGGGGTTCTACTAGGGTGGTATTTATAGTGTGGGTACTGCATTGTGGGGGCCTTGCATATATTGTGTGTGTTCAGTAAAAACTCCTGTTATATACCCTGTGTGTGTAATTACTGACAGTATTGGTTCCTGTGAGGGGTTATCCTCCTGCTCTAGGATCCCTCCCAGATGGAGGCGCTGTAAACAGAGGAACGAGACAACCCCAGGCTCCATGTGGCAGAGGCCTAGGCCTTCTGTAAGCCACACAGGTAATAATCAGTACATGTAGTTCCCGTAGACACAGGGAAAGGGGGCTACAATTACAAGGGGCCCAATCCTTACAGATGAAAAAAATGTTACACTGTTGCCAAGGTTCAGGTATCAGTGCAGTTACAGTATCCAGTTCTTAGAATTTTCTTTAAAAACAGAAAACTACTAGACAATGGTTGAAATAAACATGTATTCTGAAATGTAAAGGAGATTTGTAAAAAAATAAAAATAAATTATTCTCTCTTTTTTTTTTAAGAACTAAGTAAAGACAATAATTATATTAAAATCACATGGTCTTTCTTGTGTTAGGGATCTCTTCCATATAATCTTCTTCACATGGGAAGGGGTCAAACCACTCTTCAATCTTTATCCATTTTGACTATTGGGAATATATTAACACAACGGATTTTAACTTGCAAATGATTAAACGGCTGGAAAAAAAAAAAGCACATTTGCACTGCCTAAAAATAAACACTGAACTCAAAATAACATAATAACTGTGGGATGATTGTATTATTCTGAGCATGTGTCTCATGCAATGTATCACACTACTTACATAATTGGCAACTAGCAGGATGTTAAGTGAGTCACATTCACAATGACCCATTCTTAATAATTAGATATCTATGTTCTGTTGTAATGCCCAAAGCGGATAAGCTTATTTCCTGTTGTCCCCTTTCCTGTCTCAGATAATAAAGGTGCTAGCTCTATCTCAAAGATGCCCTTGTATTTATGCCCAGTAATTTCCAGTGAGAAGGGATTTGGTTGCTATGGCAACGTTTGTGTTTAAGAGAAATGAAATTATCTCAACGAGTAACTGGATTTTTATCTAAAAATGAACCTGGTCGGTTTCAACAGTGGTTTGAATATAATAGTATTTAGAGATACTGATAGTCAGTGGTTATTTCAGGAGACCCGCACAGTTGGATAATTTGGCCAAAAGAGTGATGCTGCCTCTTAAGCTCTTTTGTGAATGACACAGTTAGTTAAAACTCACTTTACTTTCCTACCCCGAACATTTTCGGTAAGGAAATACAGTAGAGGGAAGTCAGGGAGAAGGGATTGTTCCGTTTATTATATTACAATGCAAAATACATTTGCTTGAGGAATTTTGTATTTCAATATGAGCTGGTTTATTAGAGAACTCTGATAGACGAAAATGTCGATATTCTATCACTGCATTAACGTTTAATCATTTGCTTTGTCTGTTTTCGTCTGCCACGGATCCATGCTGTGTTCCTTCTCACCGTATCTATCTTTTAAAGCTCCAGACCAAAGAATATCCTACGTGTTTAAAAAACTCAGTTCTGTACTATGAGAAAATACGTGTAGCATTTAAAAAAAAAAGTTTCATTTTTTCTGTATTTTTTTGGTTCTATAGCAACAATTTACAAGGTCACATTCCCTTCCGCTTCTGAAACAGGCTCTGGCTCTCCCCTTTTTGAGCCCTGCCCTCTCTCTAGCAGTGCACCAATTGTATCTAGTGACAGCCTGGTCACATGATCTTCCCCACAGAACTTCGCATCTTTGGTCCTCTTCTGCTGCACATTGAAAGCCATTTAGTGAACCCCCAAGCCAAATCTTCACCGACTGACCACAGGAGAAAGAATCGACTGGCAGCTTAGCTAATTACTTATTGTGTGAATTGTATTGATGCACATATTAAAGGGGAAAAAATAAAATAAAAACCAGCCACTTGGACTGTTGCTTTAACATCTCTGCCCTAAGAGCAACTTTCTTTTCACCTTCCTGATGTTTGGGGAGCTTGATTTTAATTTGTCTTGGATATTTGCCTATTGCATGATCACAACCTTTCCCCTTGGCTTTCTCTGAACCCAATATCCTTTTAACAAACCTCTCAACCACAGGAGGGGTAAAGTGATTGCCACTATTATCACACCCTGTTCGCCTGTAATGGTGTATAATGATCTCATGTTTTTGCAACAACTAATTCAATCGATGTGATGTGTTCGGTAGCTAAAACGACTGTACTTTGTAGCACTTTTGTGGAATGTGATATGCTTAACACCTTTATGATGATTGGCTCAGCTACTATATATTTTGCAATGCAAAAAGAAAATGCGAAAGACCCACCTGGGATTAAGAGACTATTACACTACAAAATACATCTTCAAAATAACATTTAAACAATTTTTTTTAAAACCTTTATTTTCAACTTTATTCTCTCTGCTTTGCTTGTTGCAGTAAAACCTTAATTTAACTCTGCAACACTGTTTAAATTAAAATGTTCAATTAGCACATTTTAGATTGGATTGTTCCTGGGGTGATATTTTTAGATAGTATCAGTCGCTGTCTAACGCTCCAGAACAAAATTCTGTTTCTGAACTCCTTAGCTCGCAGGGTATAACTATTCTGATGACTATCACTTTCGCATGTAATAATTGTCCTGGAACAAGATTTCATATCCATTTCTGCCCCCTGTGTTTAACCCCCCCCCCATTTTTCTGCAGCTCTGCCTGCTAGCTGTATTTGGATGCAAGTTTCCCTGCAGCTTCACTCCTAGTGCAGATGGAATGGAAACATTTGTTGCCTTTCTACCTCCAGTCTGTCACACCCCTGGTTGCCCTGGCAACATCTCCAGTCATCCAAGTTAATGGACTGTTCCATTCCCCCCTGTTCCTGCAGACAGTTAGTTTAGCCTTACCCTATTCCTGTGTCACAAGCAGTACCCACTTTCTTTTAGTTCCTGACACTGGCAGAGTGAGTACCCTTCTATGTTTACTCCTCCCGGCAAGGCCTTATCCTTTTTACCTGTCCTTAACTACAAAGCATCCGCAGAGAAGCACTCTCCCAACACAACATTACATCCACAAGTGCCGGTATTTACTGCTGCTTTTCTAATAAAGTGAAGAAAATATAACAGGACTTGGTGTGCTTTGGAAAGAGGGCTGAGTTAAAGCTAACTGGAGCTATTCACACTTCACATGTGACCCTGGCTTCAGGATAATAATCCTTGTTCTCTGATCTCAATGGAATTACTACTCAGTTTTCTTATTTTGAATGTGATATACCTTCGACAATTTAGTCACAATTTTGCTAATATGTCCTTTGTTTCAGTCAACAAAACAATCACCTAACTCAGGGGTGGTGTGCAAACTTTCTAAGTCGAGAACCCCCCCCCCCCCCCGCCCTCTTACCTGCTCTCCAACATCTCATCTTCGCAATGTCATGGCATCATGTGACATTGCGACGTCATGGCAACGTGACGCCATATGAGGAGAAGCTGGAGAGAGGGTAAGAGGCAGTCACAGAGGCCTTGCGCTTTCCCCCGGCCATCAATCAAAATGTTGTGGGGAAGAGCACGAGACTTCTGTAAACACAGGGCTTGGTTCGGCGACCCCCTTAGAAAATGTCACGCCCCTCCCCCCCCCCAGTTTGCACACCCCTAACCTACAAATGTAGCTAGAGAGACTTTTCCTGCTGCCAAAAAAAGCTACAGGAACCTGGCTGCTCCGTATCCCGGAAGTGTGGAACGGTCATGGCTTCTACTCAGTCGCACTATTCTGCTTTCCATGTCTGGCTACATCAGTTGTAGATATCTCTATAAAGATAACGCCACCTGAGATGCTGCAATCTCATTCAGTACTATAGGACAGACCCAGAGCCGACGGCATTCTAATTTTGACATCTTAATTGAACAGGGATTTACTTTACAGAGCTCTAATGCTGCAATAACCAAAAAAGAAGCAATTATATACTGTATTTGTCATTTAAAGTGCTGAGAAGAAAGCATGATCATAGACAAATACCTGTTATTAACAAACTAAGAGTATTCATTTATTTTTTTATTTTTATACATACAGTACTTTCATTATTAAAGTTATAAAACAAAAAAAAAATCTAATTTCGTAAAATGACTTGAAACATTACGCCTAGTTTTCTGGGATTTAACCTTCCTTGTTTTATTTTTGTTTTTTTTAACATCTAAGCAAATGATACCTGTAAAAATAGCATACCCAGGGCAGCCCACAGCTTTGCAGGACTAGAGCCTCAACAGGGCCCAGGATTGTTGAGTGGTAGGGGGGTGGGGGAGAAGAGAGGAGGGAAATGGTGTGTGTGTGTGTGTATATTATACATTTTAACGTTATGGTGGGTGAAAAAGGCAACAGAAAACCTCTACCGTTTACATATAGCCAATAAAGATTAAAAGATTATATGGGCTCCATGTGAATGGATATTCCAGGCAAAAGGTGACACATTGTGTGCTCATTTGCATGTCATTTTCCAGAATCCCTTGCTGCAGTGGGAGCACTGTATGCTAGGTGATAATGGTTTAAAGGCAGGGTTGCAGACCTGTCTAAGACATGTGAATGTGCTCACAAGTGATATTCTTTTTTGGGGATATATCTATCCCGGGTCCCCCGTAAGTCCTTTACCACCCAGCGTGGTTGCGCTAAGCAGCGGGGGCAGGTGCCGGTAGTGTCAGGCAGTTAGCAGAGGCAATTGGATCACCGGAGACTAAGCGGCTCCCTTTGCAGGACCATTTTGAATATGACCGCGCATGCGCAGTTTGAGGCACGAGGCTCCATTGGAAGAACGGGGCTCCGCAGAGACTACAGGCCCCTTGATGCACAGGGGCAAGTAGTCTGGTGTACCAGATGGGCCAATTGCGGGACCGGATTCCCCGGCTTCTAGAATTGATACATTGCGCGTGCTAGGAGCCACACCATTCGGAGCTGGGACAAGGTCATGGTAGGTTGTATGTGCAAGTGTCTGTGGCACCTGCACTAGGCCAGAGACCCCCTGTAAGGCCCCGACTCCCCTCAGTTTGTGGTTGCTGCTGGGTCAGGCCCATGAGATAGGAACACTGCCCTTGTAGCATATGTGTGAGTGCATCCTGGCATCCGGTGGTCTGGGACCCGATCACCACCTACCTATAAGAGACATTCTTCATGGTGGCACCATCCACGCGGGATACCAACCAATGTGGAGGCGGAGGCTACGCTAACATCGCTGGGATCAGTGGATCCGTTTCCTCTTCTGGCCATACCTGAGTGCAGGAGCACCTTGACAGGTAGTCCAAGTGCACCAACTCTACACACATTAGTGGGGCAGCGCTGTGTTAGGGTGGTTAGGTGCCCAGAGGCACCCAAGAGGGTGTGAACATGGTGTTGGGGTGTAACAAATTGAAGTGATAAAGGCGCTCAACGTTTGATCCCTTGTATGATTGTAATAAACAAATGAACAGTATGGGACATAAGGGTATGTGAGAGAAATAGAAGTAAAGTCCCCAGGAGAACCAATGATCCCTGAAGGGCCAGAAAAAAGGCTACAATAACCTAGATCAAGCCCTCATTGGGATGGTTTCTGGACTCACAATAAGTATTCAATAATGAATAATGCAGAACTAAGGAAGTGATCGGAGTTTCCCCTGATTGCCACGAGTCCATCAGTAGCTGCTGCCAGATTATTATCACCGTGTACCCCTGCTTATATTTATTGGACGTCTTGTAAGTAGGATTCCGGTTTTACACACCGGATCCGACATCTGCTCTATGCATTTTTTATTTGTTCATTAAATTCACTCTTTTATTATTTGTCAGCCTACTTGTCATTGTTCCATGTTTGTCTTGTCTGGTGTGTCTTATATGTTTGCATTTAACATTGTTGCACTATGATTTTTCTTCTTCTCTCCTTTGCTTCACACATGTAAATCCCTGCTGTGGACTCTCCTCTATTGGACATTGTCGCAATTTTGGACTCCATATTTGTTCCTACATTGGACTTTAAGGCGCCGGTTTGTATTGTTGTTTTTTCAATAATGAATAATACTCAAAAAATCCCCTTTTCCATGTCCTATGAGGCGTGCAGCCTGGTAGAGAGATGCTGGTCTCTGGAAGCAAATAGGAACAAGAGAGAAAACCAGCACACTGCAAAAGTGGGTCCCAAGCAAATGAATAGTAAAAATCTTCTTTATTTAATCCATCTAAAAGTGGAGGTTAACCCCCTCCTACGCGTTTCGTGTAAACATTGCAGTGTGCTGGTTTTCTCTCTTGTTCCTATGGTGTTGGGGTGGTACGGCCCTGCAAGGTTCTGTTTTATCATCAATAGTCATGATATAATAGATTTACTGAACACATGCATCAGTATGTATTTCTTGTATTGTCCTCCACTGGGTTATCCCACACTGTGAGAGAGTGAGAGTGAGTGAGTGAGAGACCATTGGTGGGCATATAAAGAGCTAGAAGTAGAGATGGGCGAAACTGTAAAAATCAGTTTCCCGGAATTTCCCAAGCTTTCCATTCAAAATCCGTTCCGCAGTGTAAAATCAGTAGACGGATTGTTAGTTTCAATCCGTGCGGATTAATCCAAAACCACCATTGGATATCGTCCTTTTTGAGATTGATTAGTGGAAGTCTGCGGACTAAAGGAACTAGCCAACCCGAGGTGGGTCCAAATCCGCAAACAATCAAAAAAAAAAAAAAAAGGAAGAAGGATTCATCCATCTCTAATAAGTTTGAAAGTGCTGCAAAACTGGGAAAAGACTGTAGCAAAAAAAGATGCACCAGATTGATGAAAGCAAAAATCCCATTGTATTAATGTTTCTTGACCAACCTTTGTAATGTCTCAAATAAATAAATGAAAAAAGAGTTGATCAATTTCAAATCATATGAACACGTCAAAATTCCCTACAGGTTAAAAACTATGGGTCCTCACAACACTGCAGTTCATAGTGAGTCATATTTACTAAATGGTGCTAATCCATAAGAACCATTACTACATATTTACTTGTCATGAGGTTTCTGACAGCCCTATAAAATGTGTGATGGTTTAGCACCCCCTAGTACATAAAGTCTAGTATGTTATAATTGAGATGCAAAATAGATTAGCAGTAAGCAATGGAATACTCAGTGAGAAAAAAAACAGGGGCCTATTCTAGTAGGTTTGATAACTTTGCTGCCATCTCGAACGATGCGGCATGTTCCCGCCGAACGGTTTGTCATTTGTGTTATGACGGTATTCAGAAAGAATTTGAAACCGTGAGGTAGAAAAATGCCAATATCGCTTGGCGTAGCAGCAAAGTAATCTCAGATTTTTTTCATCAGTTCTCCTCCTGCGATCTTCTTGCAATATGAGCTGCACAGAGAGAGCCGCCTCTCCCTGCACGGCTCTCACAGGCAATTGCAGTGTTTTTATTTTAATTTGAATACTAATGTGCGGGAGCAGGGGGTCTCCGGAGCTGAACTGCATTCATTTCAGGTCTGGGGACCCCCTGCTTCTCCAGTTACAAGCCCCAGGCATTATATTTAATTGATTCATTTTTTGGGGGGGTTTAGGTGCTTGATTTTTTTAATTGTTTTTTTTTTTTTTTAGGTTGCCCTTTGACTGCTATAGTGGCTAATCATACCTATATTATAGGGGCATGATGTGCCACTGTGCCAATCAATGGGTAGAGGGTGGGGGTAGTTACCCCGGTGAGGGTGGTTAGGCCTCCTTGGTTAGTAACAGGGGAGGGGGGGTTAACCCCTTAATTACTATAGTGGTTATTAAGAGGTTTGGGCCATTCGTTTGTATTTTTATTGTACTGTTGCTGCCCACGGAGGACATGGATGCAGAGGACAATGATGAGGACAGCCTTCATCCTGGCAGGGGGTAAGTAGAAGTTTTATTTACTTTATGCTGGCTGGATAACATTTTATTATTAATGGGCAAATGAGCTATTATCCAGATCTGAATAATCGTAATTTTGCTGATTACTGTACTGTAATGTAATGGTTGTTGGGGTAGAGGGGGTGCCCATTTATTCCCATTAGGGTTATCTTTGCTTCCATTGAGGGCATAGGTAACCTCACTGGCAATGAATGGGTGTATTGCTAGTATTGTGTTTTAATGTGTATTGTGGGTAGCAGGGGTGGGTGAAGGTGGTATTTGGCCCATTTTGGGTGTTTATGCCTCCTGGGTGGGTAGTGGGAGGGGTTAACCCCTTTGTTACCTTAGTGGTAGTAACCGCAAAGGTAATGAAGGGGTTAACTCCTCCCACAACCCTGCAAGACCTAAACACCCACCATGGGCCAAATAACACCTTCACCCACCCCCGCTACCCACAATAAACCGGGCACTGATAATTATCCCTCATTGCCTTAGTGGTTAGCATTGGGTTGAAGTCGGGGTTCTCTGGAGCTTGTATTAATGTGTATCAGCTCTGGAGACTCCCAGCTTCAATCCGATGCAGGAAAATTTTATTTCATTTTTATTCTACACCCTGCTCTCAGATCCCATCTCGCCACCCTAGGGCCGGCAAGATGAGATCTTTGATAAACTCGCTATTCCAGAGCCCCGATGAGATTCAAGGCTACTAGAATAGGCGCTATTTTACTGTTTGGCAGCTCTCGCTCAATGTGTTTAGCCAGGAGCGAGAACTTGCCGAAAAATGCATTCCCTGTTCGAGTTTGGCAACTCATCGAGGCTTTCTGAATAGCTACCTAACATAATTTAGCGATAACCAACTCATCAATGTTTTTGAGCAGTTATCAAACCTACTAGAATAGGCCCCACTGACTCTGCAAACAATGACACCGAGTTTGAATTAGGGGACCTTGATTCAATTCCTGATGTCAGCTCCTTGTGACCTTGACGAGGTCACTTTATCTCCCTGTGCCCCAGGCACCAAGGACACAGATTGTAAACTCATCTGGGCAGGGACTGTGTCTGTAAAAAAAATTCTATGTTCTGTGTATACGCTTTATACTGTTATTGTGAAGCACTTGGCGTACCATTGGGAAAAAGGTGCTATATGAAATAAAGTTATTATTAAAGAATATGTATTGGTACATTTTATTGCTGGGACTTTTACGTGCATATATAGATAAAGCTACATGTTTAACAGTATTCCCTTAATTTTTCACAAGCAATTGTCTGCACATTGCTGAAAGCTTGTTAAATGATAGAGAATAGGAAAGGATTTTGCATATTTCGAAGTGTGCCCCAAAAGACACAGAAAACAAAGTGCAAGTTAATGAGCTTGTCAAGACAGACATTTGCTTTTGTTTTACTGTCATGTAATTAAATGTAAAAAGCAGGGCAGGATGCTTATTGTACAGAATTCACTATCAGCCGAGTTAATGAAGTACTCACAAAACAAACTAGAAAAAAAAAGTGGGCTTGTAACAATGGTGTTATAATAACCTCATACGCCCGTAATATATATTTTCTTTAACTGTGCATGCAATGTCTTGTATATAATGTATACTCTGTTCATTTATGTAACTGTATTTGTAACCATGTATTATTTGTCTTAACTCTGTGCCCAGGACATACTTGAAAACGAGAGGAAACTCTCAATGTATTACTTCCTGATAAAATATTTTATAAATAAATAAATGTAGCCCCGGACCCCAGTTACCTCCGCTCTCCGGGGCAAAGGCGAGTGCTGCCGGAGCTAAGCGGGGACCCGCTGATGCTTCTGGAGGGTGGGGGCCAAGCAGGGAGCGCTCTGGTGGTCCCAGCGGCTCCCGTGCAGGGCGCCGCCATCTTGCGCGAGTTCGCGCATGCACAGTGGGAGCTCTGACGGCTGGACCAGTTGCGCATGCGTGAGGACAAGCGCACGAACCCTAGCCTACCAGGGAAGGCTCTTCGACGGGACTACAAGTCCCATGAGCCTTGGTAGCACCCCACATGACGCCAGGGAGCCAATAAGGCTAGAGTATCTCCCTGCTCTCAGGGTTTTGATACATTTCGCATGCGAGGGACACGGCAGTCGGGACCAGGAAGAGCTAGGGGTAGGAGGTGAGTGCAGGGGTCTGTGACCTACTGCAGTAGGCCAGCAGCCCCCTAGGCCCCAGTCAGGTCCTGAGTCACATTATAGTTGTTTGTGCTACAGGGACAGGCACTAGCTAAGGGACTTTTCCCATTAGTAATATTGTCAGTTAGGGACACAGCGGACGCTGCGCTCCCCGCAAAGAGGCTTGGGCTCAAGCCTACGCCACAAAGGGATAAGGACTATCTCCAGGGTGGGATCGCCCCTGGCGGACTGCTAGGAGAGGCCGGATATCACAGACGAGATCACCAAGAGGCGGATCCTTTTCGAAGTTTTCGGCAGGCCCGAGTGCAGGAGCACTCGGCAGGTTTCTTCATAAGTGCACCACCAATACACTAATATATATATATATATACACATACACACACACACACACGGGAGCAGCGCTGCCCCACATCTGGGTGGGGATACAGGACACTGGGACACTGGTGCCAAGCACCCAATTATTGTATGCACTGTATGGTGGTGGGACATTGGACACGGTGGAGAGTTGTGTCCTGCGTGACGCGTTAGTCAGTGGTACTCCTAGTCAGAAAGGGGATACACACATTGCGTTATCTGTGAAGTATAGTTATTATGCATATACAGTAAACTGTTCATATATATACTCCGGAGTATGTACTTATTGTGAATGTGGGTCCTGTGTAAGCAACCTTCTATATTCCTAGAATCCTACACAGGTGGAGGCGCTGTAATCCAGATCGTTCCCAAGGATTCACCCCAGGTCCCAAGCAAGCGGAGGCTCAGGCCTCTTGTGAACCTACAGGTATACGCACCACACCTGGTAACACACAGATTCCCCCTCACATGCACTCTATCTGCGATTGGGATAGGGGAATAACCGTTACATTTGGAGGCGCTGCTGAGATCAGACCTGGGGTGCCGTATTCTATTTCTGTGGCATAAAAGATCAGCAACATGTTAATTCCCTCAAGTCAGGAGGTCCGTGCTTGGGCCGTCACAGCCCTGGAACCACCTAGTTACATAGTGGCGGTAGGGAATGTTCCCGCGTTAGTAGCGGAAAGTGACATCCGAGACTCTCTGAGGAAGCTCCTGGGTCTGGATAAAGAATGGAATCGGGGAAGAGTGTACGACTCTACTGTCCAGTGGAGCGCCTTACTATTCACTGTGGGGAAGGACATATGCCAAGAGATGGCTCCGGCCACCCTGTTAGCCCCAGAGGCCCCGCCAGAAGGTTACCCCCTTATATACTCAGACTTACTGAAAATACGGGCAATGTTTTCATCACGGGACCTACCCAGAACCCCCAGGTTCCAGAGGAACCGTCCACCAGTACTTGGCCACCTGCTGCCCCGGTGTCAAGTACCCCAAACAGGGTAGACCCTCTTCCACCCAAAGTCTCCTTTACTCCCAGTGCTCTCACCGGAGCTACTAGTTGGGCTGACAGTCCGCCCCCTCACCAACCCCCGCTCCCCGTGGGATGAACTTCCGGCCTTTCAGAGACAGCCATGTAGCTAACGAAGACTCAGTAATGGGGGTGATGCTACCGCAATTCGTAGAGGCCATTACCATGGCATCCCAGTCACAAAACTACCGTAAACTCAAAGCCTTCTCTGGCGTACTCCCGACACCACAGGGAGAAGAAGGGATAGACTCTTGGAGGGAGAATGCGTTAAAAGTAGTAGAGGAATGGTCGTGCACTGCCGCAGTAAAAAGGCAACGCATCATGGAATGTCTTAGGCCACCAGCTTCTACCATTGTAACCATCCACAGGGAACAACACCCAGATTTGATGCCGTTGGAAATGGTGGAATTCCTGCTGGAAGCATACGGGTTAGCGGAAGACGAAGGAGCAATCTGGACGAGGTACTATAATCTCTATCAAAAAGAAGGGGAAGTCTTGTCGGCATTCATATACCGCCTACAACTAGGAATCCTACTCAATCGTAAGTTAATTCCCGAATCTGGCATGGATGAGGCTCTTCGTAAACAGTAGCTGCGGGGATCAAGCCCAACTCCCCCCATAGCCAATGTGATCCGCAGCAAACTAATGGAAGGAAGTCCCCCTATGTTCACTGGATTGTTGCGCCAGGTGAAAGTCCATGAAGCACATGCCATGTTACACTCTGCCGCGAAACCCAAGGGCCCCTCTGTATTGAAGGGAAAGGGGTTTATTGAGAAGAAGGAATAATTTGCCGCCCCGGCCAAGGGCTACAAGTCAAAAACCCCAGACAAAACAACTTCCACGTACAAGGTTCGGCCGGAACGCAGTGAGGTCATCTGCTATAACTGCGAAAAGAAGGGCCACTTCTCCAGTGACTGTCTGGAGAGAGAGGACCCACCAGAGGAAAAAACCCCCGATAGAGGAAATTCAGCCCGGTCAATGGTCTGTCGAGTCCAGATGGCAGAGCCTAACCCAAGCACCCCTACTGAATCCGCTGAGGCCCTTCCTGATCCCGGTCCCAGTGATGATGCCCCACCCTGGGAAGCATACAGTCAAGTAGGTGCGTGTCGTACTAGAAGGGATCTATGCCTTTGCCTTAATGGACACCGGATCCCAAGTGACCATAATATACGGACAATTCTACGACCAGCACCTCAAATACTGCCCCATGCTAACGAAGACTCAGTAATGGGGGTGATGCTACCGCAATTCGTAGAGGCCATTACCATGGCATCCCAGTCACAAAACTACCGTAAACTCAAAGCCTTCTCTGGCGTACTCCCGACACCACAGGGAGAAGAAGGGATAGACTCTTGGAGGGAGAATGCGTTAAAAGTAGTAGAGGAATGGTCGTGCACTGCCGCAGTAAAAAGGCAACGCATCATGGAATGTCTTAGGCCACCAGCTTCTACCATTGTAACCATCCACAGGGAACAACACCCAGATTTGATGCCGTTGGAAATGGTGGAATTCCTGCTGGAAGCATACGGGTTAGCGGAAGACGAAGGAGCAATCTGGACGAGGTACTATAATCTCTATCAAAAAGAAGGGGAAGTCTTGTCGGCATTCATATACCGCCTACAACTAGGAATCCTACTCAATCGTAAGTTAATTCCCGAATCTGGCATGGATGAGGCTCTTCGTAAACAGTAGCTGCGGGGATCAAGCCCAACTCCCCCCATAGCCAATGTGATCCGCAGCAAACTAATGGAAGGAAGTCCCCCTATGTTCACTGGATTGTTGCGCCAGGTGAAAGTCCATGAAGCACATGCCATGTTACACTCTGCCGCGAAACCCAAGGGCCCCTCTGTATTGAAGGGAAAGGGGTCTATTGAGAAGAAGGAATAATTTGCCGCCCCGGCCAAGGGCTACAAGTCAAAAACCCCAGACAAAACAACTTCCACGTACAAGGTTCGGCCGGAACGCAGTGAGGTCATCTGCTATAACTGCGAAAAGAAGGGCCACTTCTCCAGTGACTGTCTGGAGAGGGAGGACCCACCAGAGGAAAAAAACCCCGATAGAGGAAATTCAGCCCGGTCAATGGTCTGTCGAGTCCAGATGGCAGAGCCTAACCCAAGCACCCTACTGAATCCGCTGAGGCCCTTCCTGATCCCGGTCCCAGTGATGATGCCCCACCCTGGGAAGCATACAGTCAAGTAGGTGCGTGTCGTACTAGAAGGGATCTATGCCTTTGCCTTAATGGACACCGGATCCCAAGTGACCATAATATACGGACAATTCTACGACCAGCACCTCAAACACTGCCCCATGCGGTCGGCAGAACATATGAAGGTGAGGGGATTAAGTAATGAAGGTTACCCCATCGATGGGATTGTAAGGGTTCAACTGGAAATACTCCAACTGAATACCGGCAAGAAACACCCAATGCATGTGGAAACCATGGTATGTCCTGAGCCTCAAGAACAGTGCAAGTATTCGATCATCTTGGGAACAAACACTGATATAGTACGAGCTGTAATCAGAGCCTACCTGAAAGAGACTAACGAGTTGCCGATGGCCAATCCGGTCCTCGATCCGGTCCTAAGAGAGGAGTGCAACAGGGTATATGCCTTAGAGCATCACGGGGACCTCTATAACCGTCAAGCCGGGCTGACAACGATTTTACCAGGGGGAGTTCAACGTATGGCCGTCTGGTGCTGTTATCCCGATCGAGAGAAGACAGATTATCTTTTCTCTCTGGAGAGTACCCCTGAGGAAGACATTCAGAGAGGCTATAGGGTGATACCCGAAGTAAGGGAGTGGCTGACTAAGATTCCTCTACGAACCTATGTATATGTTCAGAATATTTCCCCATTCCCGATAGACCTTGATGTAGGGAGAAGTTTGGGTCGCATATATCCGGTTAGCCCTGTGGAAACAATGCCCCAGGTGAACACAGCGGCAGTGGGTGAGCAGTTAGTCGACCTGGACTTCAACGAGTCGGCACTGCCAACGGAGTGGAAAGATCGACGGACAACCAAGTTGAAGGAACGACGGACGGTGTTCTCCACAAGGGAGATGGATGTGGGTTGCAGTCACAGCGCCCAACATACCATTAGGCTGAGTGACGCCACACCGTTCCGTGAACGCTCTCATCGCATCGCCCCCAGGGATGTGGACGATGTAAGGAACGTTCTGAAAGAAATGGAGACCGCTGGGATTTTGACGGAGTCTCTGAGTCCTTACGCCTCCCCCATAGTGGTGGTAAGGAAGAAGAACGGATCCATAAGACTGTGTGTCGATTATCGAACCCTGAACAATCGTACGATACCAGACCAGTACAACCTTCCTCTATTGAAGAGATTCTGAATGCTCTAACCGGGAGCCAATGGTCCAGTGTTCTTGACTTACGATCTGGGTACTACCAGGTACCTATGGGTGCAGAGGACCAGGAAAAGACAGCCTTCGTCTGCCCCCTGGGTTTCTACCAATTTACGTGTATGCCCCAAGGCATATTTGGGCCCCTGCTACCTTCCAGCAACTGATGGAGAAAACTATCGGAGACATGAACCCTCGGGATTGTCTAGTCTACCTGGACGTCATCATTGTCTTCGGGAAGACCCTGGAAGAGCATGAAGAGCGCTGCTTAAGGTTATAGATCGTCTTGGTAAAGAAGGGCTGAAGTTGTCGCTCGACAAATGTCGTTTCTTTCACACTTCGGTGACTTACGTGGGACACAGTGTCGGCCCAAGGCATTGCCACGATCCGGCCAAAGTAGAAGCGGTGGTGAACTGGCCTCACCCTGAGAATGTCACCGAGCTATGCTCATTCCTGGGTTTCTGTGGATATTACCGTTGCTTCGTGGAGGGGTACTCCAGTCGAGCTAAACCCCTCAACAATCTGTTGAAGATATATCCCGAAGATACGGGGCAAAAGGCTGTTTCGGCTCGTCAGCCGTTCGGTGAGAAGTGGACGTCTGAATGTGAACGAGCCTTCTTGAACTTGAAGAAGAGTCTGACGGAAGCCCCGGTGCTTGCATACGCCGATCCAGAACAACCCTACGTTCTGCACGTGGATGCCAGTCTCAATGGACTGGGCGCAGTCTTACATCAGAAGCACCCTGAGGGTCTTCGGCCCGTGGCCTACGTCAGCCGCAGTCTGACGCCCAGTGAACAAAAATACCCGGTACACAAGTAGAGTTCCTGGCTCTCAAATGAGCGATCACGGAAAAGCTCCACGATTTACCTTTATGGTGTGACGTTTGAGGTAAGGACGGACAACAATCCCCTCACGTACATTCAGACCTCCGCCAAATTGGATGCATCAGGTCACCGATGGCTGGCGGCTCTAAACAATTACCAATTCTCTCTGAAGTATAAGCCAGGGCCTTTGAACGTCGGAGCTGACGCTCTATCCTGACGACCAGGACTAAGTGCCACCCCGGATGATGAGCAGTGGGAAGAATTCCCAGGACCAGAGGTGCGAGCTATGTGTAGCACCACCGCCATCATCAACGAGCAAGTGGCCTTCTCAGAATTACGGTGTGCAGACTCCTTAGGATGCAGGTCGCTGGCTATCCCAGCCGCCTACTGCGATCCAAAGGGGATGAACCTAACTCACGAAAAAGTGATAAGGTGGAAAGATCTTTTACACTACCAAATACGAGATCCTGTAATAAGTATTATTAGGCAAGCAGAAGAACCCAGCGCTCCTGAAGCATGTTCCCAGAGACTTGGTTGCTTTGCTCATGAGGGAGGCGGACAAATTTGAAATCGATAACTGCTTACTCTATCGGGTGGTGCAATACCACAACCACCCGGATAGACGACAACTAGTTCTACCTAGGAACTTGCAGTACATGGTGTTAAAGTCCCTACATGATGAGCATGGACATCTCGGGGTGGAGAAGAAATTTGGTTTGGTCCGAGACCGCTTTTTCTAGCCCAAGATGTGGGAAGCCATAGAACACCACTGTCGCCGTTGTTCTCGGTGTACAATGCAAGACAGAACAGCACCCATTGGCCACCTGAAGAGTTCGGGCCCAATGGACCTTGTGTGTATGGACTTTTTGTGCATTGAGCCTGATAGCCGAGGGATATGCAACGTGCTGGTCATCACGGACCATTACACCCGGTATGCGCAGGCCTTTCCCACTAAAGACCAGAAGGCCATCACAGTGGCAAAAATACTATGGGAGAAGTACTTCGTTCACTATGGCCTTCCAAACCGACTTCACTCAGACCAAGGTCGAGATTTTGAGAGCACGCTGATCCAAGAATTGCTGAAAATGCTGAACATTGCTAAATTATGGACGACCCCGTACCATCCCGAAGGAGACGCTTTGCCAGAACGATTCAATCGGACCTTACTGGACATGCTCGGAACCCTAAAAGGCGCTCAGAAGACTGAATGGAGTCGACATGTGGAGGCCCTGGTTCATGCGTACAATTGCACCTGCCACGAGTCCACTGGATTCTCTCCATACTTCCTCATGTTTGGACGAGACTGCCAGTAAATGTACGTCTTAGAGTCTCGACGGGTGGGATACACAATGCTACCCATTTCAAATATGTGCAAAGACTTAAGGACAGTTTGCAACAGGCCTACCAACAGGCTGAGAAGGCTACAGCTAAGCTGAATAGTGACAATAAAAGACGATACGACCATAAGATCAAATATCGGGAGCTTCGTCCTGGAGACGCTGTGTTGCTTCACAATCTGGGAGTCCCAGGAAAACATAAATTGGCTGACCGATGGAGAGACGGTGTATATGAGGTAGAATCTCAGATGCCTGGCCTCCCGGTCTATCGCATCAAAGACACTGAAGGCCGGGTAAAGGTATGGCATCGTAATCATCTTCTCCCCATTCCACAAGTGGGAGATGAGGAAGCAGAAATACTGGCCACACCACTGAACGGTGAGTCCGATTCCTCAGAGATTGGTCAAGAGACTGTACATGATCATACCAACTCTGGAACTATTGAAGATCCTATGGAAGGACCCTCTCAAAGGGAGCCTCCCGGAGGAGCTACGGGTAAAGGGCCCCGTAGGCCAACGCCTACTACGGTGGCTCCAGTGGGCCAGCCTTTGGATCCACAAAGTATGGGCTTTGTGCCAAATAGAGACTGTTCAGAGACATTTCTCCCCTCAAAGGAAGAGGCTGAGCCTCAGGACTGTACCTATTACTCCCCAGAGGGAGTTGCAGAAGAACAGCTCCGTAGGAGCCAAAGAGTTAGGTACCCTCCAAACGGGGTAACCTATGATCAAGTTGGGGCACCCCACTATGAGGCTCAGCAGTGGTCTCGTAGCAAAATACAATCTGTAATTGTCATGCTCACAGAATTGTGTAACATCGTTTAAAGACATTCAATGTGTTAAGTTGTATTTTTATTGATATGCATTTTTATTATATAACTTCTGTATATCGTTGCTCAGGTTGTGGCCCAAGCGAGGTCGTTGGGGTTTTTACCAGGGGGAGTGTGTAGCCCTGGACCCCCATTACTTCCGCTCTCTGGGGCAAAGGCGAGTGCTGCCGGAGCTAAGCGGGGACCGGCTGATGCTTCTGGAGGGTGGGGGCCAAGCAGGGAGCGCTCCGGAGGTCCCGGCGGCTCCCGTGCAGGGCGCCGCCATCTTGCGTGAGTTCGCGCATGCGCAGTGGGAGCTCGGGCGGCCGGACCAGTTGCACATGCGCGAGGACAAGTGCGCGAACCCTAGCCTACCAGCGAAGGCTCCTGGACGGGACTACAAGTCCCATGAGCCTCGGGAGCGCACCACATGACCACATGACGCCAGGGAGCCAATAGGGCTAGAGTATCTCCCTGCGCTCAGGGATTTGATACATTTTGCGCGTGAGGGACACGGCAGTCGGGACCAGGAAGAGTTAAGGGTAGGAGGCGAGTGCAGGGGTCTGTGACCCACTGCAGGAGGCCAGCAGCCCCCTAGGCCCCAGTCAGGTCCTGTCACATTATAGTTTGTTGTGCTACAGGGACAGGCCCTAGCTAAGGGACTTTTCCCATTAGTAATATTTTTAGTTAGGGAGACAGCGGACACTGGGCTCCCTGCGAAGAGGCTTGGGCTTAAGCCTACGCCACAAAGGGATAAGGACTATCTCCAGGGTGGGATCGCCCCTGGCGGTCCCTCGTGCTAGGAGAGGCTGGATATCGCAGACGGGATCACCAAGCAGCGGATCCTTTTCGAAGTTGTCGGCAGGCCCGAGTGCAGGAGCACTCGGCAGGTTTCTTCATAAGTGCACCACCAATACACTAATTGTATATATATATATATATACACACACACACACACACACACACACACGCACACGCACACACACGGGAGCAGCGCTGCCCCACATCTGGGTGGGGATACAGGACACTGGGACGCTGGTGCCGAGCATCCAATTATTGTATGCACTGTATGGTGGTGGGACATTGGACACGGTGGAAGTTGCGTCCTGCGTGACGTATTAGTCAGTGGTACTCCTAGTCAGAAAGGGGATATACACATTGCGTTATCTGTGAAGTATGGTTATTGTGCATATACAGTAAACTGTTCATATATATACTCCGGTGTATGTACTTATTGTGTATGTGGGCCTGTGTAGGCAACCTTCTATATTCCTAGAATCCTACACAGGTGGAGGCACTGGAAACCAGATCGTTCCAGAGGATTCACCCCAGGTTCCCAGCAAGCGGAGGCTCAGGCCTCTTGTGAACCTACAGGTATACGCACCACACCTGGTAACACATAGATTACCCCTCACACGCACTCTATCTGCGATTGGGATAGGGGGAATAACCGTTACATAAATATTAGCTGATATTCAAGCAGAGTTATAGGGTGCTATTCAATGGAAACATGTTTTGACAAACACCATTTGACGTTGCTGCGCCTTGATGATGGACTATGCTGGAAGAGATGGCGAAGGAGAAGGTATAGGCAGTTACAGAGGCCCTTTGCTCTCCCCCGGCAATCCGTTTAATTAATGTGAGGAAGAGTGCGGGGCGAGGTGTATTGGCACCGACTGCACCGCCATCAAGCCGGCCTTGTAATCACTACCCTTTAACTATATAAAACTCTTACATTTATGTAGCCAGGTCCTCCTCTGCATGTCGGCACCCCCCCTCACCTTGGCAGCGGTCGCGGGTGTCGCCGGACACAGCGACGGATCCGTCAGCTGGCTGGAAGAGTGGGGCGCGAGCGGAGTAAGGGTGGGCAGTTGCTGGGGGTTGGTGCGGCGTCGCAGCGCCAAATGTGTAGCCAGGTACTCCCGGCGGCTCCCGTTGCAGGGCGCCGCCATTTTCTATTGCCTTGCGCATGCGCAGTGAGGGCAGAAGTGAGGAGGCCCTCGGCTAGCTTGCGCATGCGCAGGTATAGCGCGCGAACCCCCACCAATCAGGAGAAGGCTCTATGCAGGGACTACAAGTCCCATGAGCCTTAGGGAACCCCACGTGACACCAGGGAGCCTATAGGGCTTTAGGATCTCCCTGCACAACAGATGTATACATTTCGCTGGGTTTGAGACAGGCAGTCTGCGCCAGGAGAGGCTAGGGGAAGGAGGTGAGGGTGAAGGGGTCAGTGACCCACTGCACTAGGCCAGCAGCCCCGTAGGCCCCAGTTAGCCCTGAGCCACTCAGAAGTTTGTGGTGCTTCAGGGACAGGTCCCAGGTTAGGGACCCTGCCCATTAGCATATACAGTGCTAATTAGGGACACAGCAGACGCTGTGCTTCCCATCCAGAAGCTTGGGATCAAGCCTACTCCGCAGAGAGAGCAGAACTGTACCAAGGGTGGACGGCCCTGACCGATCATCCCTCCGGAAGAACCGGACGTTGCCAGGAAGGTCGTCGGACCCTTTTTGAAAATCCTTTGAACGCCCAGGTGCCGTCGCACTGGGCAGGTACTGTTACGCACGTGCACCACCTACAGAGTACTCACACCTAGTGGCAGCGCTGACCACGGGACAAGGGTTATACTGTGGACACGGTGTGGGGGTACACGGTGGTGGGCAAGGGGTATACACTCAGAAGTGGGAGTGAATGACATTGGGACTTGTAGAGTATGAGAATATTATATGCATATCAGTAAAGGTTGTTCTTGTTTATTCATATCAAGTGTGTGTCATTGGTTTGAGTCCTGTGAGGGGCCCCTCCCACCCTGTCGGGATCCCTCCCAGGTGGAGGCGTTGCACCACGAGATAGAGTTATATATATGTACCCCAGGCTCCCCGAGCGGAGGCTTAGGCTCCTGAGAGCCACACAGGTCATATACAGTATCAGTAGTGTCTGTATTCACAGGGAATACCCGTTACATTTATAATAACTAACACAGGACACATAATATAAAAAGAGGTCAGGCCACAGTACATTTTATTAAAAACTTAACATAGCCCAAAACATCCAACATTCACAAATAAATTTACTTCTCGCCTCCCAGCCAGAGACAAATAATAAATAAATATCATTGGTTCAATCCCTTCCCCCACCCCCCCAAGATAGCAACCTGAATATTCCCATAACAACAAGTTGAAAAAACAGCTCCAAATTAACCCTCTAAATCCCTGTGCTGATAAACCAATTAAAAATAAATAAATACATAGTTACAAAGAGCATTATAACAAGCATAGAATAAATAAACCAGGGAGGGTATGGGGGAGGAATAAACCTCTGGTAAGTGAGTGCCCAGTTGTCTTAAGACCTATATTTAAACCCCCAAATTCCCGCCCAAACCTTTCTCGCCAGATGCATCCTTGCCCCAAACCAATCATCTAATCCTGCCCCCTCACCCACCACCAATTTACTGGCAAATCCCCTGACACCTGCCCAACCTTTGGCTAGCAACTGCCCTTCTACTTTCCTGCCAAATTCCCCTGACAACTCACCAACCAATCAACTAAACCTTTCATCTTAAAAGGTGAACTAGGGGGCATCCTCAGCACAATGTCGCCTCTCTGCTAATTGCCCTTGGGTCTGTCAGAGAAAGTATTAGTCGGGGTACAATTATTTGTTTGTGGTCTACAACCCTGCCTTTCCCCATTATGGTTTAGCATGCAATGCTTCCACTGCACCAGGAATTCTGGGTAATGACATGCAACTGAGCACAAAATACCACCTTTTACTTCATGTATATCTAGACCAGGGGAGCGCAAACTTTTGGTGCTGCGCCCCCCTGTCTATCTGCCCCTGGCTCTCGCGCCCCCCCCACCTTCCGATGACGCTGTGTGGGCGTGTGATGTCAGGTCACATGGTGCCGCAACGCCTATTGACGCTGCGTTGCCATGGCGACGCAACACAGACGGCTGAATCCCAGTAAGTAAACAGTTGCAGGGGCCTCACGCGATCCCCCAGCATTTAATTTAAATGCCTGGGGGAAGAGCGCGGGGCCTCTGCAATTGCCCGCGCCCCCCCAGCACAATCTCTCGCCCCCCCTGGGGGTTGCGCCCCCCACTTTGCGCACCGCTGATCTAGACCTCTATAAGCGTATGCCTGCTGTATTACACCGTTTGTTCAGCACAGAATCTCTCACTGCAGTGGAAGCATTGTTTGCTAAACGATAATGGGATAAGACTGAGTTGCAAACCTGCCACACGCGAATGTACCCATAAGTGGTATTATTATTTGCTGTACACTGTATGGTGCAGGGTTTTTGTCACTTTTTTTTTTACCCAACATAACTTTTTCTATGTCTGGATATAGCAACTCACCAGCTTCATGTTGCATAGCCAGCAACCAACTCGCACTGACAAGACCCAAAAGGTTGAAACAGCTGCCTGTGATTAGGTCTACTGGCCATGCACTTGTTTAACCCAGGCTGTGCTGAACAAGCTGTGTAATACGGAGTAAACTTATAGGGGTCCATGTTAAAATGGATAAGTAGTAAAGAGTGAGTCACTGTGCTCATTTGCATGTCATTACCCAGAATCCCTGGCTGCAGTGGAAGCATGGTTTGCCAAGAGATAATGGAGAGACAGGGTTGCAGACCTGTCTGAGACAACCAATTTACCCAAACGTGGTATGTTTATTTACTAAATATTTTCTAAAATTCTTGCAGATCAAACTTAGACATTTGCACACCTCATTATAATATGGATAGTGGAGTATCTGTCTTTTCTGTGGGCTGATTGTTGAAGGACAAAGTTAAAAAAATAAATAAAAAAAACACATATGCAGCTTAAATCATGTTAAACAGTGTTGAAATAATAAGGGCAAAAGCAAAAATACAGGGTCATCCTGTTACAGACATGTGGTAAAAGCCCATCTGTTATCATTACAGGGTGCAGATGGACTGTCAGAGTTCAAATGGATTCCCTCAGTGTTTACTGGAATGTAGCCACTATATCTGAAAAGAAAAGAGCCTTAAGAAAAATCCCTCCATCTGCTACTCTTCCAATTTAGGCCACAACGGCCAGCCGAATGCCGATGCTGTAATGACTATATACTGTATGTGACTCAGGAAACCCATGTGACAGGGCAGAGAGCCTTGAATAAAAGCTTTGATCCTTTCACAAATTAACAAAGCCAATGCATTTTGTCTGGTAGAATGTGATCTAATTCAGGACAGATGGCTCACCAAGAAGGACACCACTAATTGGAAAAATTCAGAGTGTGGCAGAGATGAAGTGAAAGAAAAAAAGGGAAGAACTGGGTATAATTATTCATCATCATCATCATCAATTCATGTGGCGCCAACATATTCCACATTAACAATGCAGTAAGGGAAGTGACACTTAATAAAAGGTGCAGTACTATATAGAATATATTCCATTTGCAATAAAGTTAAAAAAAAAACCACGAAACATCGTTCTTACATTTGTTTCACTAGTTTTCTTTTTTTTACTTAAATAGTTTTTCACTTAAGCCCAATTTAGCCCGTTTCTGGATTATACCTGCTGGAACTGAGAAAATGCAGTTGCAGTCACCAGTGAAGCAAAAAGCTATTTAGAAAGTTCATAACAACAAATATGTATAATTTGTCAAAATTATTTTCCATTAACTTTTTTTTTGATGATTATAGGAGATGCGAGCAGAGGTTTTAGAACAGGAGACGTTTTTAGGGAAAAATCAGTCTTTTATTAGTCACAAGTTTGAAAACAATCGGCTTTTGATCAGCATAAACAGGGTTAACAAAAGCAAACCAGGCCTAGCTCCTTTAGGGATCACTGACTCCACCAAGAACAGTCCCTATCTGTGGGTTGGAGGGCTAAGCCTCTTATCAACCATAATACAAGTTTAGCCATAGGCAAGTTTTTACCTTCAGGCCCTCGGCTTCCTCGAGGGTAAGAGGGCGATCTCCTCTTCTGTGCGGTCCCGGTCCAGTACCTTCCTGGATCAGCGAGAGCCTTGCAGTGAGTCTCTGTAGACGTCTATACCGCTAACGAGCCAATTGAGGAGATTAATTAAGATGGGCGTTAACCTCTTCCTTGCTGTTTCTGGCTCTGTAAACAGGTTTCACCTGTATCACTATCTGACAGGTGATCCACCCGGTTACAATGATCTTACAATAATATGCGAATAGGATGAAAATGTATAAGCAATACATAAAAAATGACCTGGCAGGGCCTTCACCTTCCAACTCTGTGCAGCTAGTAAACTGCTTATAACAACAGTAAATTTACCCGCAGTGAACTTCTGTTATACAGTGTACGGCAAAATGAAAGTTATTATTAATGCACAATATTCTATATCGGGGAAAGTTGTTTGCTTCTTCAGCCTAGCTTAAGATATTAGAAAATAATTAAAAAGAGTACATGGTAGTGAATACCTTTAATACAGAAAGCTAATGTAGATGAACTTGCAACTCCCACTTCAATGGAAGGATTACCTATAACAGAAAAGATAACAAAAAATGCCCTCATTTGGGACAAAAACAGTTGTGCTGTATGTCTACAATATGGAGCAATAACGAATAAGTTGTTTGGAATCAGAAAGGGCTTCTTGCATCTTATCTGCATATGAAAAACAAATAGGAACAGCCTTAAGGATAGAAATATCAGATTTCCATTATTTAATTTGCATTTTATTATACATGTGTACTTTGTTATTATTTCTTCCACCATGAACATTTTCATGTATTATATTGTATACTTTTTATTTTCATGCCGTGAGTCGTTAAATTAATTTATCCCTGCACGCAAACACCGTGCCACTGTACAATACCTGGAAGTGTTACACACTCCTGGGACAGTTAAAATATAACTTTTATTAAGTCTCACTTAAGTGTAGTATCTGTTCTTATGGGGTTTTGGGTTGTCCCGAGTGTGTATCAATTTATATAAACAAGGATAAGGCGTATTGGGTTCTATATTTCAACCTCACCCCATCACTGCAACAACCTTCCATTTTATATGAATATTGTATTCTTGATTTTCAATATATGTAGACTTTATTTTATATGAGACTTAATAAAAGTTATATTTTAACTGTCCCAGGAGTGCTACATTAAATTAGCTTCTAGCTAGAGGGTACAGGTGTTAAATACATCTCTCCTTCTAATTTTTGATAAACTATACAAAATACAGCAAGGATCGTGACCACATGAATGTGTCTGCATGTCCCTAAAACCTACATCACGTCATTGCTCAGAATTTCAGATGTACAGTATGACATTTTCACACAAGTTTCCAAACATGTTAAAATGTAAAAAATGTTGTGAACTTTTTTCGCAAAAAAAAACCTGCAAGGTTCATCATAAATTTGCAAAGTCACATAACCGAGATTGGTTATGTGATCTTGGTATTGTAATTTAGAAAAATGTGCAAACCGAAATAGGAAAAGTTTGCATATCTCTACGAATCCTTTGCTTGTCACTACCCAGAATCAAAATCGGGAAAATGAACTCTGTAGGTACTAATCTTTTCTGTACTTTGTATGAAAGTGGTTATAGTCACTTTTATCCATCAGAACATAATTGTGTCTGGTTTACAACCACTGCCAGCTTTATGGAATAGAACAGATTAAGTGACCAAGCTCACATTGAATGAAACAGCTTGCACTGGAGTGGGGTCATGGATTACAGCTCCTTATCTTGGGTTTCAATATGCAAGCAGTGTAACACACTTTTAGATGCAGGTCAAAGCTCTAGCGACTCCATTTTAAAAAGAAATAAGAAATATAAGACGTACAGTAAGCTTGGTTTGTTAAATTGCCTTTTTGCAACTTGAAATCAATATTTGCCCTTTAACAGAGGTACAACCAGATACTGTGTAATGAATGTACTGCTGTGAAATGTACAGTGGAGATTTTTATTTTGTACCTGTAGCCTAGCCTCCGGCCGCTACCTATTTCCCTGGGCCCTACCAGTGTAAGCCCTGTTAGGTACAGGCAGTGGATGGGTTAATTCATCCAGAAGGCCTAGTTTGCTATTGCAACCTAGAATACGCTTAGTGTATCCAAGGGCGGGCCCAGCAACAACTGGAGAGTGTCAGCCTGGGGGAGGTACTGGCTGGGTGACATGTGCAGATGTGACACCTGTCAGTATCAGATCTGCACTGTTGTGGGACAGGGTTACAAGCCAACCACAGGGTATATAAACTGTCTCTCTCCCAAAAGTGAGTGTCTCTCTTTCCTCCCCCAGTGGAGTGAGCAACAGCTACCCTGTGTCCCATAAGGAGATACAGGAGGAGCACCAGAAGGAAACTTAGATGGGCCTCAAGCCTTAAAGTAACCTTCCAGGGGAAGCAAGAAAGAAATGCACTGCTGTAACAACTAACGAATGCAATAAATACCATGGAACCATATGCAAGTGTGATTCATTGTCTTGGGATTTGGAAAAGTGTCAGCATGGACCATGCTGGTCCATGGTCCTCTACCACAGGATCCTCGCTGACTGGAGGTGCTGCCAAAGAATAAGGTACCCTATAAACCTTTCCTGATAATCCCCACATCATTGCAGAAGTACTCAGCCCTCCTGTTACCTCACAGGTATGCACCACATTGCACGAAATTCATTAGTAGCAGACCAGATCTCACTTAGGGTGGGGGTAAAGGGGCTACATACCTAGCATACTCTGTTCAATCCCATAGGCTGACGCTGTAGAAGACAAACATTATTTTCTGAGGTGTAACAATGTATGGTACCAGGGTAGGGGTTGAAAAAGGGTCTTGGGGAACAGTTGAATGTATAAAGCACAAAAGTATAATGCTGGGCTGTCTGCTGATTTCTTACTTTGAAGCTGCGGGAGCGAGCCAAGTTTTTGTCACTAGTTTAACCGCCATAGCCTAAGTAGGGCTGATACTACTAATATAACAAACCGGCCTCAATAGTGATGATCACACTTGTTCGTTTGTTTGTTGTTGGGGGGAGTAGGGGGTCTGATTCTAGTCTTTCTTAACACATGGGGCTCTATGTAACAATGGGACGTGTGTGCTGATGCAGTTGCATCAACAAGAAAGTATTGTTTCTGTCTGAGACACGACATATTTAGGAAGTGTATTTCCACTATGTAAGAATTTGGCACATGCTACATTAAAAAGAAAGACTTACATTACACCTTCAAAGTGATAGAGAAAACAAATGCAGAAAACCGTCAAGAAAAGCTTATCGAAGGCAGACGCACCCAAAAATGGAGCAACTAAGATTAATATATAGATGGTGCCTGCCGCAGGTATATTTAAGCATGAGTTGCGACAAACATTTTGCCTTTGATAAATAGAGCCCATGCTTTTCTAAAAGAAGCTGATCTCCATATCTCTGGCCAGTCTGTGCTTTAACCACTCTACTGTATGTTGTTCTGTTGGGGTGAAGCAAGTCTTGTTATAAAAGGGTAAATAAACTTGAGTGCCCCCCCCCCCCCTTCGTTCGCCCCCCCCCCTTACCTCCTCTCCGGCATCAAATGACACAGCAGGGTTATGTGACGTCACGTTGCCATGCCAGTTTGCGCACCGCTGGTCTAGTCCATGCGGTAGTATATCAAAACCATCACTCACTACATGTTTCAAATCATGTAAATTAGTTTTGATAAGGCAGATCCACCAAACATTACTGGAGCCTTTATGTAATTGCACCGTGTTGGACTGTCTATGCACCTGTCTGTGAATTTACATATGATTTAGTCTGGGGAAAGACTCACCTGCTAATTGCTAATGTCAATTAAAGGGCAGTAGATGTGTGTAAATCCTAGAAATTCAAAGGTATTCTTGCAGCTGAACAGATCATTACAGATGAAGGTATACACTACCGACACACTTTATTAAAGTGTGGCCGGTACCGCAAGCCGGGAGATTTCCCGGCTTGCTAGTGGCCGCCCCTCGGCGTGCCGCGCGTCACCGACGCGCGGTCACGCGTCATCGGGAGCCTGCGCCCCCTGCACGCGCGTCCATGGCTCCCCGAGGGAGCCCTGGTGTCCCGCGATCGCGGGACGGCGGCAGGGGGTTCCGGGGGACCCGGCGGACCCGGCAGCGGTAGGGAGAGCACCCCGATCGGAGGGCGCTGTTCCGCTGCTTCGGCGCGCGCCCGTCACCCTCCGGCGCGCGCCAGGCTACTGCTGCGGCCAAGAACGGGCAAATGCTCGAATAAACTTGGCCGCAGCAGTATAGTTGTAGCCATGCATAACAATGTCTACAATCATCTCTCCTGCTGGCAGTAAAACCTGGTAAGTTACAGGAATGCCAGCAGTAATCATGGAGGTTTGCCCTCACACCCTGGTGAGGTGCCCTATGTATGGATGGGAGTGGCTACATGCTCTGAGTCCCTAGTTAGTGACATCAGAGATGTGCCTGCCCCCTGAGGTATATAAGGCACTGCACTGCCTAAAGTTAGTGTGGTTGCTGCGGGTTGATGTTACAAGGTGAAGCAGCAAGTTCAAAGGTGCCCACTAGTGCAGTAACTAGTGGCACCCTTCTATATCCAGCCAGAGAAGGCCAACTGTGTCCAGGGAGCTGGCACAGGGGTGATCTCCCTACGGGGAGAGGGAATCCCACTCCATTGGGAGGGCGTATCTTTAAAAGGGGATCACGGAACAATGTGCGGCTGAGACCATGACTGTGAGGGGCAGCTGGCCCTTATCACCACGCACAATAAAAATGGCTTGTTCAACGAGAACCCCATGGTGTGAGTCTGCAATTACTCTCCGGGGGCCCTCACCACCAAGAAGGAGTTCCTCATCAGGACCCTCTACCTGCATACGCATAGATCCTGATGAGGTGGAGGCGCTGCACGTGATGTAAGTAGGACTCGTACCACTACCTCAGATACCTGTCTGGCTTGACATCCCCGAATACCATCATGCGGGAGATTCAGGAGTCCTGTTGCCTACAGGTGCACCACCAGACACAGACATGTAACGAGGCTGGATAGACCACAGGGGCCAATGTAAGATTGGGTGGGTCAGACCAGACACGAACAAGCGTTACATAGTGATGCAAATTCACAGTATGCAGTGGTTGTTTTGTGTGTGTGGGGAGTTTTATCATCCAATATGATAATATTTTGCTTACAATAAGAATGTGCCCACATTATCACATTAAACTATATGCCGTTAGATCAGGGAGATTCCAGTACAGTTATGTGAGACTGTGGTCAGATCTGTTTATCTCCATGTGCCAGAGGTACAACTTGGATCAGGGTAAACACCAAACGGGGTATATTCTCATAGCTGCAAGAAGTGTATATTAGTGCGGAACAAGCCATTTCCACTCAGATTTGCAGGTTCTGGTATTCTGCAAGCTCTTCTCCAAACTGTGCGAGAGAGGCATGGTATGACAAAAATGACACAACCTCGTTTTTTGTTTTTTTTAAACAAATTCATAGCTCTGTTAACTCAAATGTAAAACCGCTTCAAATAACTCACAGATTTTTTTTCTCCCGTCATGTCAAGGTTTGCGAGAGATTCTAAGTAGAAGTCGAATTGCATAAGTACAAGCCACATGGCATGTCAGCTATGCTAAGCGCAGGACCTGCGTGATGGCGGTTCCATCAGTGCTCTGGCACCGAGCCCCGAGCTTACAGAGGAGGCCCCGACCTCTTCCCCACAGCAGTTAAAATGAAAGCCGGGGCAAGGCATGTGGCCTCTAAGTATCTCTTACCTGATTTAGCGGCATCTCCTCCTGCAGGGTTCCCTCAGCATCGTGCCACCATGTCACGGCTGCCATGCCGGCGCATGTGCCACTTCTCATGACAATGATGCCGCATTGCGTTGTGACGTCACGTGGCGCAGTAACGTCATGACACTGCGACATATGAGGAGATGCCGCGCCAGACCAGGTAAGAGATCCCGCAAAAGCCCCAGAACCAAGCCCCGCCAAACTAGAAGCCGGCCCTGCAGAGCAGGCACTTAATCAATATACAACAGGCAACAGAGAAGCCCAATGCTACATCCAATATGACAAAAATACACAGTAAAATATTTATATATTCTGTTGAAAAAGGGTCATTTAGTTTAACCCTTTGGCCAAAGCATTGTAAGAATGTGAGCCACGACAAGGCAGACCCAGTTCACAAGTCCTAACACTACAAGATAAAATACTAATATAACTCTATTAGGATAAAAATTCTCATTTACCTCTATTAGGAGGGAGAAAGACCACATTGGATCTATGTCCAGTAGAATGAGGGAAGTGGGGAGGGGTGAGCTTAAAACCCTGAGAAGGAGGAGCCACTAACCTCCAACAGCGGAGACAGCTGAAATAAGTTAACAAACAACACACAGAACCCCAGCAAGTTCATTTCAGGAACCCCTGAGCCCCCACAAAATATATATGTATATAAGTGTCAAAAAGGAGAGCTATTGAGCGTGGCAAATGCATACAACAAGCAACAGAGAAGCCTGATGCTACATCCAATATGACAAAAATACACAGTAAAATACTTATATATTCTTTTGAAAAAGGGTAATTTAGTTTAACCCTTTGGCCAAAGCATTGTAATCCTGTGAGCCACTACAAGGCAGACCCAGTTCACAGGTCCTAACACTCACAGGCTTACAATGGTTTGGCCAAAGGGTTAAACTAAATGACCCTTTTCCAAGAGAATATATAAGTATTTCACTGTGTATTTATATAATTATATGCACGCCCCCGTCGCATTCCTACAGGCCGTGTATCGCTCCAGCTACATGCGAGCATGACGCCATGCGCTCACTCGCGCGGGACGCGGTCTAACTTAACGTTCTAGGCTGCCCAAAGGTTGTACGCAGCGCATGCCCAGAAGAGGAGCCGTCGACTCGTATGCATGAGCAGCAGCTGCCGGCACACACGCATGCAGAGGAGCAGCAGCACACCCACACACACAGACAGAGACACACAGACAAGGAATTCACAGTTAGGCTGCGCTCAGGGTGCTGCCGCATGTGCGTGCTACCGTGCACGCTCCCGCAGCTCCAGCGATGGGTGCACAAAGGCTGCAGGAGATTGGGGAGGCGATCGGGGGCGTGACGAACGAAGCTGGTTCGCCCTCTTTGGCTGACGACTGCAGCCCGAAACACAATCAGGCCAAAATATAGCTACAGTGCCGCGGGCACTTCAGATACTACCATAGGAACACAGGTAAAAGTCCTGATTGTGCGCGCTGAGCGCAGCCTTAGTATAAATATAGAAGAGCAAATAGCTAAAACAGGGGGGTGTGACGCGCACGCACTTTCTAAGTCAAACTTCTTTGCGTTTTGTCACAGAAATTGTGTTTTGATTGTGTTTTGATTTCTAATTAAAAACATCACCATCACAAACAATTTCTGTGACAAAACAGTGACAAAAGACAAAGAAGTTTCACTTAAAATGCGCGTGCTCGGCACCCCCCACCCCCTTTTTTTAAATTCTACTATACTGTAACATTGCAAAGAGAGAGATCCATATTTAAGCAAGCAGTGCTTTTCCATAGGATATTTTCTGGCACCGGAAAAAGAAACCATACAACCCATTCAGGTGAGTACTCCATAAATTGCCTTATCTTACGAAATAGCACCACTTGATAAATATGACCCATAATGTTAACAGCTAAACATTGAGGTTAAGCAGCATTGCTATGTCTTTGATGTACTGTATGCTACAGTACATGCAACATTCATCACATAAACCACAAGCTGTTCAGGTCACAATTACTTTTCACTTTGAGCTTTATTTATCAAAGTCTTCTGGCTGGGAAACAGCAAACACTGGTGCAACTAAACCGCATTTCATTTGCATCCCATTGTTTTTCAAATGAATAGGTTTCTTTGATTAATCTGATGCTTTTTTTTGCACTACTTTTGAAACCAATTTTGCAACCAAAAGACTGTTTGTTATTGTTTTCTATGTGATTCCTTTACTTTGATAAACCTGTTTGTGGTTTGTATGCATCATTTTTGCACCACCCTTTAAACCAGGATACAGTAATAAATAGAGCCTTTGGATGGACATGGGTGTTTTTATTGAGATCACCCAGGTGAAACCTGTGGCTAAATACACAAAAGTGCTCCAGGTTTAGCAAAGGACAAGACCCATTGAAGATGATTGCTGCACAACTAAAGCAAACCATCAGGTTTAAAAAAAGAATCTATTGCTTTCAGTGGGATTTGATACTATGACAAAGCTGATAACCCGTACCACCAAGCCCCCATGGGGCCTAACCACCCTTGCCAGGGCAACTAACCCAACGCTGAACTAACCGAACACTGACCTCACCCTACAAACATCACCCCCACTCTATAGTAATTGCCAATAGCCTATTACCAAATGTGGCTAATAGAGCTTTTGGCCACATACGGACAACCAATAAATAAATAAAACATACAAAATACACACATTCACATTAACAATACTATATATAAACATTATTCAATATAGCATTTTAAACATTAACCCATTAAGTATCGTTGTGGCTCACTAGGCCCTCTCAATGGAAGCCTTGATAGCCACATTGGCACTCAATGGAAGCCTGTAATTAAATATTTACACTTACCCCATCCATGATGAAGGCCATTCTCATCTTCAAGGACAGAGCCCCTGTGGAAACCAATCCAAAAAGTGGTCCGATGCCCAACCATAAAAAAACATAAAATGAATCCAAATGTAAAGCTTTAATTGCAAGCTTCCATTGAGTTCTGATGGCTACCTACGCTCCCATTGAGAGGGCCTAGATAGCTCAATGGGTTAATTTTTTTATGCTATATTGAATAAGGTTTATATGTATACTATTGTTAATGTGAATGTGTGAACTGCATTTTGTATATTTTATTAATGTATTAATTGTCCTTATAGTGGCCAAAGCCCCATAAGGCTAATAGGGCTCTCGGCCATTTCTATAGAGGGGGTGGGGTGGGTTGGGGTAGTTGGTCTGGAAGGGAGGGTGGTTATGCCCCCTGGTGGGGATTTGTGGTATGAGTTAACCCCTTGTTTGCCTAAGTGGTTAGTAAGGTATTGCCATACAATGCCTTGGACATTTAGATCAGTGGAGCGCAAATTGGGGGGTGCAAGATTTTTAAATGGGGGGAGGGGGGTGCGGCGGTTGCAGAGGCCCCACACTCTTCCCCAAGGCATTTAAATGAAATGTTCCTTACCTTGTCTTCGGTAACGCAGCGTCAAATGGCGTTATTAGACGCCGAAGACACGGTAAGGAGGTGGGTGCGAGCAAGGGGGGGAGAGCAGGCAGGCGGGGGCAGTGGGAAAAATTTGCGCTCCCTTGACTTAGATAGCAGGGGGTAGGTTGGGGGGGGGTGTAGGTAGTTAGTTAAATAATAACCCTTTGGTGTTTCTGGTATGAGAACATAAAAATCACCAGGCGGTGGTATCACTAACCATAAGAGACATTCACCAGAGACCAATAGGCACACTCTGGTGTATGAATGACCTTCTACTTAGGATACCAAAAAACAAAAAAGCCATAGAATCTGCCATACGAGATTATTTCTCAATAAACGATAACGGCCAAGTCAGCGACTGCACATTATGGGCAGCGCACAAAGCCACTCTTAGGGGGAAAATAATCAGTATTGCCTCTCATAGAAAAAGAGAGAAAAACAAGAGGATAGACAGCCTCAATAACAGTATTAGAAGAAATCCCAACAGATACCGTTAGAGCCACAATCGATAGAGACAGATCAGAACTTAAAGGTATATTGATAGAAGACACCGAGAAAGCCATGAGGTGGACAAGCCAGATTTTCTATGAAAAAGGCAATAAAGCAGACAGACAGCTAGCGGCCAAACTCCGAAATAAAACAGCGAGCCTTAATATATATATATATATAGCATTAAAACCAGCCAAAATATTTTAACTTATAACCCAGCTGAAATCAACAAAGAGTTCGTCCAATACTACAGTGATTTATACAACCTAACAAACCCAAAACGAGATAACAGGGAGGCAGAAACAAAATTAGATGAATACATAAAAGGATCAAAATTAACCAAATTGGATAAATCAGAATCTACCCAACTAGGAGCCCCAATAACAATTGAGGAGGTATCAGCAGCCATTAAATCCATCAAGAACTCCAAAGCCATGGGTTCACTAACTTCTATTATAAGAAATTTGAAAATACACTGAAACCATACCTAGTTCGATGGTTCAACAAGATTCTGGATGGTGAAGCCCCACCGAAAGAATCCCTAGAAGCCTCAATTATCGTCATACCAAAAGAAGGGAAAGACCCTGCACTATGTTTTAGCTATAGGCCCATCTCTCTGATCAATACAGACATAAAACTATTCGCCAAAATTTTGGCAACTAGATTGAACCGAGTACTAACTTCCCTGATCCACCCGGACCAGGTGGGATTTACCCCAGAACGACAAGCTTCCGATAACATACGGAGAATTATTAACATTATCCACAACCGTAATACGAACCAACGCCCCACCCTGGTCCTGGGGCTAGATGCCGAGAAGGCTTTTGTCCGAGTGGACTGGTCCTTTATGTTCCGGGTGTTCAGAGAGATGGGCCTACACAACAACTTTATTATGGGTATTAAAGCGCTATACTCCAATCCAATAGCTACAGTGCGTACCTCAGGCTATACTTCAGCACCATTTAAAGTCTCTAACGGAACTAGACAGGGTTGCCCCCTCTCATCTATGCTGTTCGCCATGTGCATGGAAGTACTAGCCTAAAGGATTAGAGGGAATCAGGAGATAGAGGAAGTTCCTATTGGAAACAACATATACAAAGTGTCCTTATTCGTGGACGATACCCTACTCTCCCTGACTAACCCGGAATCCTCACAAAAAACCTACTCGACACATTAGACGAATTTGGCAAACTATCAAACTTCAAAGTGAACCACACTAAATCAGAGGCTATAGGCCTACACATACCTAAAGAAATAGAAAACGCACTAAAGAAAACATTCCCAATAAAATGGATGCCAGGCAAAATGAGATATCTAGGAGTGTACATTACAAGACTATATGATGACATTTACAGAGCAAACTACCCAAACCTTATCAAAAGCTTGAAAAAAGACCTAGAGGCCTGGTCAAGATACCAGATATCCTGGTCGGGCAAGATTATCTCAGTAAAAATGAACTTGTTACCCAGAATACTCTATCTATTCCAAGTGCTTCCTGTAACCATCCCAATCTATGTAATTAGAGACCTGGAAAAAGAGAACTAAATTTATCTGGAACGGAAGAAAACCTAGAATAAAGAAGAAATTGATGGTCCTCCCTCTGACCCAGGGAGGCCTAGGTCAGCCTGATTTAGCTAAATATTACAAAGCAGCTAGACTAAGCCCACTAATTTATTGGTCCGCAGCCCCAGGAAAAACACCATGGGTGGATATAGAGAAGTCGGAAACTGGGTACGAGGAGCTAGCGTCTCTTCTATGGGTAAAAAAGGCAAATAGGCAGCCAAGCTATAGAAATCATCCAGTCTTACTATACTCCTTACATATCTGGGATAAAAACAGCAAGCACAAGCAGATCTCTTCCATCCCATCGCCTCTAACACCAATCAGATCTAACCCTGACTTTACCCCAGCACATAACTCGAACATCTTTAAACAATGGGAAGAGAAAGGGCTATCTAAGCTAGGAGACATGCAAAGAGGAGGCAAGATCAAATCATTTATGGGGATAAGAGAGGAATACAATATCCCAAGCGCACAAATATTCTAATATATGCAGCTGGCCCACTTTGTCTCCTCGATACAGCCAGGAGACACTTGGAACAGACCACTCACCACCTTTGAGAGTCTGTTCCAAAGAGAACAATACAACAGAGGGCCGATTGCCCAATTTTACCAGACGCTACTGAAACAAAATGTAGGCCAAACAAGCAAAAATATATAGGAATGGGAACACGATATTGGAAACCCCTTAGAGGAAGAGGACTGGGAAGAAATATACGAAAGGATAGCTAGAGCCTCTCGGTGCTCAACAATCAGGGAAACAAACCTGAAAGTCCTACACAGATGGTACTATACCCCAGCACGCCTCCACTCTTTCTTCCCATTAACTTCACCTATGTGCTGGCGTAACTGTGGCCAAATAGGCACATTCAAACACATATGATGGTCCTGCGCTAAGATAATCCTCTTTTGGGGGAGAATCAGGCGGCTAATTGAAGGGGTAACAGGCATGGACCTACCCTGGGACATAGAAATAGTGCTCCTGCTAAAACCGAATGAGGTCCTAGAGAGAAAAATAGACTACTTGATAACACAGATCCTATCAGCAGCCAAAACACTGGAAGCAGAACGACCCCCCCCCCCCCTATCACTGAAGTATTGCACAAGATAAATTACATTATGACAATGGAGAGACTCACAAGTCTAATCCATGACCGGCACCACACCTTTCTGACAACATGGGACCCGTGGGAGACATACATTTGGAAGAATCCAATAGGTTCGACGATATAAGGAGACTACTAATGGGTAAACGGACTTAGTTCTGGTTGAGGATGCCCCATGTGTACCTGAATGTACGCTCCCTCCGTGGAGCACATGATAATAATTTTATTTTTTGTACCCACTCTCCCCCCCCCTCCCTCCTTTCTTTTGTTTCCCCTTTCGTTATCAGTTTGGAAAAAATAAAAAATACAAGTTTAAAAAAAAAAAAAAAATCACCAGGCGCTCCTGGGGGTGTTCCAGGTAAAACACAATATCAGGCAATTAAAAACCAGCAATTATAAAATAGCAGCAATAATAAAAAAGGAAGCATATACAACCAGTGATAAATTGCAGCTCAACCTTCAATGGATCTTCCTTGTTGATCCTTTACTAGTTGTGGTGTCAGGGAGCACAGTGCACCAGTGGGAACATATGGGGAAAGAGCATAACACAAATGATAGTGGTGTTTCTGGTATACCTTGGAAACCACAGGCATCATAGGGGTTAATGTATTTTGTAACAGGGTTTATATGATATACAGTAACTCTATGATATGTTCATATGGTATGTATGATTGACCAAATCCATTTTATCGCAATGCGGCAATTAACTCATATTTATCGGTGGAGTTAATTACCGCATATCAAATCACCATAAAATATCGCAACTGGTAAAATATTATCACAATGTTGATGATAGGCTGTAACTTTACGGTAAAACTACCCAATTAATTTTTTTACCGGGTGCAGTATTAATTTTGTTTTAACAGAGTTTGATGACTGGACTACTATGCATTAAACGTCAACTTGCATGACCTCATTTAATTCCTCAGGTATCCCAAAGAAAAAAATCATTCTTGTTTTCTTGCTGTAAAATAGTTGTGTAACAATTGGATATTGAGGTAGACCCTCAATTACTAGTGCTGCAACGCATATGACCCACTTGTGAAAATAAATGCTGCATCCGGATCTATGTAAAATAGTTGTGATTGTTTTGTGCTGGAGGGGTTGGAGTAATACAGGCACACGGATGTATTATGCCAAAGTGAACCAACGTTTCGGTTGCATATATCAGCCTTTGTCACGATGAGGGATTTCTTTGGGACTTCTGGATACCCTGTGTGTATGGAGCACCAACTGATAAGTATCTGCTGATTATTTCTACAGTGTCCGCATTACTCTCCTATTGGGTAATTGTTTTGACCTGCTCAGCTGCATTCATTCTAAAAGCTGATTATGATATACAGCACCGACATTGTTTATTGCACTAAATCACGACGGCACGCCGAGATCTACCCCAGCTGCCGCCAGTAACAACCGCGCGCTGCCGCGTTTCCCCCACGCACCCCCCCTCCACTTCGCGCGCAATTTACCTCCCTTCCCGACCCCGTACCCGGCTCCTGCTCTGCTCCTCTGCTTCCCCGCACCCCCGCTTACCTTCATTTGATCTCCAGGGGTGTCGGGGAAGCCTGGGGAAGACGGGGAAGCCGGGCGCGCATGTTACTGTGACGTCACAGTGCGCCGCCACGCGCCGCGGCTACCCGCTTCCCAGCCGCATGGAGCCGGCGGCTTTTGCTACAATAAGCAATGTCGCTACTGTAGCACGGTTCATTTACAATATAATACATTTGCAAATGTTACTGAATATTTAAATAACTGTTCTATTACTCTTCTGCTTCAGCATATTTAAGAACAATTCATTTTTTTTCTGTACACTCCATATGAAATCTGGATACAAAATACTTGATAAGATAATCTAATATGCAATGATTATTCAGCTAATAAAACAGCACAGAAGATATGCTGCAGTGTGTGTGCAGATACCAGCCCTCTTACATGCTTGTGTACCCACATAAAAGACTGAACGCTATGGTAATTATACTTTCCTTAACACTCCACACCCCAAGAACAGTCCCAGCCAATCCGGTCGATGTTTGGTAAGCAACTCCCATGCCATGTCGACGATATTTCTCCCTGTGTCAGCAAGTAAACAAAGTCCTGTAGATCTCGCTGTTGACCATGAGATTGTAACCAATGAAGAGAAGGGAATCAGGCACACGTTCTTATGTACAGTGAAAAAAACCTTATAACAGCGCTCTAACGGAGACTTAAAATAATATTAATATCCAAAACCAAAGTGAATAGTGACTTAGAATGTGACTGTGAATATAAGAATAATGATATATATATATATATATATATATATAGAGAGAGAGATTGATTGATTGATTGATTGATTGATTGACTTATCTTTTCTATTCAGATGCCCAATACAGTTTTTACTCACCATAACTTAACTCAGTATATATATATATATATATATATATATATATATATATATATATATATATATATATATATATATATATACTAGTTATATATATATATATATATACATATACATATACATATATACAGTATATATATATATATATATATAAATATATATATATATATATATATATACTAGTTTAACTAGTGATGGTCACTGCACCTGAACTTTTCTGTATCTGGGACTTTCATTCAGACTCTGGGACTCTGTGACGCTGCCCCGCACTGATGCGCTGTTTGCTGGGACTTTGGGACGCCACCTTATGGTGACACACTAGCGATTTGGTTAACTTGGTCCTACCTTCTCCCTTCCTCCTATCCGGAACCACTGTTCACCACAGCTTGTTTCCATCTGAGAACAGGAGTAGCTGCACACTCTCTGGAGCTCTTGCTGGATGGTAGCTCAGAGGTGCCATACAACTTGTGGGAGCAGGACGTGTGAGCGGGCGGAGCAGCAGTTTCCAGCGTCTGGCGAATGAGTATTACTCATTACATGCTTTAAAGCTGCAGATCAGTCTTTTTTTTTTTAATTTCTTTTTTTACTTTAATAGTTTCATGTGGGCAATCTCTAATTACCTAAAGAACTGCATAGCTGCCGGTCAATTCGTTCTCTGTCTATTGATCGGCAAAGTTTGGCGACATCTTTAAATATGGGGAATGTAAATCGTTGCTTTAGGAACAAGCATGCTTGTTAAAATAGAATACAAGAAAATTGGTCTTTCAAAGTTGTTTTTTATAAAACAGAAAATGCTAAAAGTATTTTTTCTTACTACAGAACTGATTTCTTAAAAAAAACACACATGCAGGATATTGCCTGAACTGCAGCTTTAATACTTTTTATGTTTGGGAGTGCGCATTTGTTGGAGATTTATTGGAACATTACATTTTGTATCTTAATAATACACTAGGATCGGGCGCTTTCTTCTCTTCTTGTCTTCTAGATCCAGTGGGAGGTTGTTGTTCCTTTCAGAAAGCTGCCCACATCCAAATAGAGGGCCACCACCCTTCCATCTCAATAGGATATTTTCATCACATGGATTTTGTGGACTCTATTTTACCTAATCATTTGTGTTTTTTATATTATTTTTTCTATATTTTCTTCACTCCCCCATGCTCACTTATTATTTTTTCTTATACAGTATATGCATGTTTATATGTTTTAATTTGAACAGTCACTGGTAATACTAGTTCATGTTATTGATTTAGTTTTATTTTTTTTTCCATTTTTATTTCTGGTATTATATTGCTAGAGCATCATTTTCTGTTATACATTAGGTTTTTTTATTATATATATTTTTATATTTTTTGTATGTTTTTGAAAATACAGTCTAGTTTGTATATTATTGCAGATAGATACTTAAAGCACAGTCTTTTTTTGTGTATATATATATATATATATATATATATATATATATATATATATGTATATATATGTATATATATATATATATATATATATATAATCTCAATAATTGTTACTTATCTGCTAGAGAAAAATAAAAATTGAAAAGGAAACAAGTGCTCATACTGTAGGAGAGTCAGCCATGTCATTGATGACAAAATATTTATAGGAAAGCGGTAATATCTATTTCTACATTCATGCCTCTTGGGTTCATAGTTTTCATTTTGTGTATCCAGAATGTCTCTCTTTGAGATAAGAGAGACACTCTATTGCCGCCTCTCCAATGAGATTTGACTCTCTCTATGCCTCTAAAAGTCAGACCTTTTGGATCGCTCCCATGGTGTAATTCAAAATGTTTTGGTACAGTATGGCTTTGTAATTTCCGTCTTATATTCCCTATGTGTTCTAGAATTCTTGTTTTCATGAAAATGAGACCCGTGCGGAGGGGTGAGAGTTTGGAAGCAGTGTTCGCTTTTCTTATGTGCCTGATATATGGTTTTATTGATATAAGCATACATCTTTATGGTTTTAGATATTAAAGTGTTATACTTTTATTGGTACACACTATGTTTGGCTTTTTCGTTTCCTCACACATGGTTGGTTGCCTTTCATCCTGAGTGACATGCACTCACAGTGAGCCTGTCTATCCCCAAGACTACAAAACACAGAAAGAGGTTATCACCACCCACCTATCTCACCATCACTGCCCACCTGAGTTTGGGCTACATCCGTGATTTTTTCAGAAGAAATGTGAGTCCTGATTTTATAGAAGTCTGCAGAAATTGAAATATTACTTTAAGACATTGTTGCACTATTTTGTGTCGTCTTTCATTTCACATATCACCATTGATTGAGTTACGCTCCCCTTCAACTTCCACACAGTCTTATGCATTCAAATGTATTGTGCCAGAAGATCCAACGTTTCGGCAGTATACAGCTGCCTTTTTCAAGGAGAGGGCCGTCTCCTTGAAAATGGCAACTGTATACTGCCGAAACATTGGATCTTCTGGCACAATTTGAATGCATAAGACCGTGTGCCTGCTTCCCTTCTCTTCATTGGTATACCTTGGGACGTCTCGACCTCCCTGGACCCAGTGCACCGGCAGATAAGTACCCCCCTCCAGCACCATATTATAGTGTGCGTGTACTCCTCTCCATTACTCCATGAGATTGTAACCCCATATAGAACTTCAAAGAAGATACACACAAGCGCACCGGAGGTTAATGAATGTCGACCAAGAATTACCAAATGGCATAACACCCAGCTCTAGACTAAACTGGTAATGGTAAATTGTAAAAGTTTAATATGTAAAGGTCTAGCAGACCTACACAATAAAATCAACAAGGTGTAAAATGATAACAATGCAACCGTTGCACTCACAAGACATACATAATTACACAATTTACACTGACTGTACACTGAATAACACGGACCAAATGGTCACTGATACCCCAATGGCTATACAATGATAGCCGCTAGTGAATTGTAGCTAATATGAGGGAGGTGATCTCCTGACGAAGCACATTGTTGCAAAAACGCGTAGAGGTCACGTGGAGTCACTCTACGCACTTGCTGATTGGCTGAGGCGGTGTTCAAGGAAGTTCGGGCTGTGAAGAGATCTTCGTGGCTGGAGTGGTCCGGACAGCTTGCCGCCAAGCTAGCGGTTCCAGCTCGAGCCTCCATGGTGAGTGCCTGCCTCCCTCCCTCATATTAGCTACAACCCCGATTCACTAGTGGCTATCATTGTATAGCTATTGGGGTATCAGTGACCATTTGGTCCGTGTTATTCAGTGTACAGTAGGTGTAAATTGTGTACTTGTATTATGTACTGTATGTCTTGTTAGTGCAACGGTTGCATTGTTATCATTTTACACCTTGTTGATTTTATTGTGTAGGTCTGCTAGACCTTTACATATTAAACTTTTAGAATTTACCATTACCAGTTTAGTCTAGAGCTGGGTGTTGTGCCATTTGGTTATTCTTGGTGGACATTCATTAACCTCTGGTGCGCTTGTGTGTATCCTCTTTGTCGTTGTTTGCTGGGGCTTCCTTTGGGGAGCCCCACTTTTAGGAGCGTTTTAGGGTGGTGCTCCAACACATCAAGCTGCAAGGGGAACAGCTACTAGAAGATTGTCAGTGACAGCCCGAGCGCAGAGACTTACTGCATTTACCCATAAATAACTTCATTATTCTTCTGTTCCAATGAACATCTCAATTAAGATCAGTAAGGATCACTTGTTTCATAATGACTGGACAATGTATGTAGATACCCACGTTTTACCATATTCTATCTGCTGACCATCCCACACTTGTCTTGAAGATTCCTGTTGCATAACTTATTTTCTTGTCAGAGAATCAGCAGTAATGTCAGGAACACACAGTTGGTAATACAGCAGATGCTTTGTCACCCCAAGCGTTTTCTGTATTATATACAGAATAAATATATATATATTTTAAATGTCCTATTTTATTTGAACATTAAATAGAGAATTGCTAGATCAAGAACATTAACTTATTCTTTTTAGAGCTGTCAGTGTCTGCAGGGCTGTATGTAGTGTTTATAGGCACAATAAATCCCTGACTGAAAGAACTTCAATTATAACACCATTTGTGATGGTTGAGGCACAGGGGGATAAACTTGCTCATCTAATTTCACATGGAGCTGGCCCCAATTCTCAGACTGGGCTCTCCTACTATAAAGATGGTGCCGTTGCCACAAGCATTGTTCGTCTCCATTATAAAGGATTGCATCCTGTTTGCTTTGTATTTGTTAACAAATTGAAACGTCGTTTCAAAGTAGCTTTTACACATTGGCTGTTGTGGTTTTTTTATATACTTACAGTATGACATCTACATCTACGTCTCCCACTAGACCATAATATACCTATTACATCTCTTCCACAGGAGAACCTCCGTGGTAATTACACTGCCTTTGAAGTGGGTGAACCCAGTTTGAATATTAGTGTCAGTTTATGACCTTGTGTTCCCTTATGACCGTGGGAAAGTCACTCAACCTCCCTATGCTCTAGGCTCCAATAGATTGTAAGCTATTTGGGGCAGAGATTCATTGAGCCTGCAAAATTATATATACAGTGCTGCTTACAATGTCGGCTATAGAAGAAAGTTATATGTATTATTATTCCATATAGGCACTTATACTAACACTTGTGTGTTTTTATTGACATTAGCATTAGGCTAAGGCCCCGCTGCCTCAGACCACGCGCCCGCCCTGCAGTCAGGCGGCGCGTGGAGAGGCACTTGACCGCTATATGCGGTCTTTAAGGAGCCTGTTTTCGGGGCGGGGGGGTGAGGCCAAAACGGCAGCAGACAGGATTCCAGCCGGAGCTGTCATGCCACCCCCGCCCCCCCCCCCCAATCTGCTGCTGCTGCCGCCTCTTCTGCCCGTGTCAATTAAATCCCCAAATCTCCATCTGACTGATGATTGATGATTACATGAGAGTAAAGGGACGCTCTCCAAACGTCTTCATTTCAGCACCGGGCGGATAAAGGACACCAACACATGCATGTGCCCCGGCCATGTGCGTTTCGAGAGGTGTATGTAATACAAAGCATATTTTTGTACTAGCAGTGAGGGGTTATTTAGTCGGTGAATGAAGATGCAATGCTGTGAAGAGCAGATGTTTATTCCCCAAACAATTGTTAGCTGGAAATTCTGTGCTTGGAAATGCTCCTCCGGGGAACCCCTGCAATTCAGGATTTATTACTGAAAGTGTTACCGCGAGAGGGTGAGGGAGAGGGACCAGAGAACCATTGGCATGGTCCCAACCAGCAAAAAGCATTCCCAGGAATGGTAATACGGGTGAAAAATGCCCCACAGTATGCTCATTTGTGCAGTCACACACACAATGGAGCACAGCAGCCGGAGCTCGAGTCAGCTTCCCTCCTCCCGTTGCCCCCTCATTGGCTCCCTGCCGCACCACGTGACACGTTGCCGCTTGGGATCACGATCCTCGTGTATTCCCTGCTGGCTGACACGTCACAGTGCGCAGTGAGCCTTGCAGGGAGGGGGGACTGGGGCGGCTCGGCAGGAACACAGATCTGCTGAGTGACGCACACGTGGCCGTGCGCCCCATCGGAAGCAGCGGGACCCAGGCCTAAGAGTGTTCAGCTTGTATTTACCCCTTATTTGAGTACCACCATATATATGATCATTTATATTTTTAGTCATTTATAAGTATAAAGTCATCAAAATATTAATAAGGTAATGAAATACACTCCTGCTGTTCCCCTGGGAAACCAGACTACATGCAAGTTACAGGTTGTACAATATCAACATCAACAAGATGGTATAACCCCTGAAAAGACATTGGAAATATTTTATTGTGATTAAAAATTATTTAAATGTCTCCTGACTTCAATCAGGGTTGCAAAATAGTTCCATGTATATTGTTAAGTTTGCCCCATGGCCTTGGGTGTTTAGTCAGTTTCTTGATTGGTCATTCTCTACTAATGTGGTCTCCAACATAAGAAAAACAAACAGCATAATATAAGTATTAATGGGTCATTCCTGACTAAGGATTGAAATCACGATCATGATTACCTTAATAAGTAGTTCTGCCAACAATGGCTATCAGTATGTCTATATCCACACATAGATTTTAATTAATATTCCCAGTGCCAAATGAAGTTCCACAGATAAATGTATTTTTTTGGAAGAAAACATTTTATTTTATTTTTCCAAAGGAAAAAAAAAGCAATATAAATATCAGAGTATAAAACTTGCGTGTAATACATTGACATTAGTATATATGGATATAAGAAGGTTGAAAGCATATTTATAATATATAAGTACAGTTCAGTATTAGACACATTGAAAGGACAGGTGCATTTCATTTCATGTACATTTATATCACAAACCACACAGAAAGATACAGGAGGAATTAAAATACTGCTGTCCACAAGTTAGCTACAGGGATGAAACAATCACAGTACTTCTGCATAACAATAGCTACTCTACAAATGAAGGTTTTGTTAGAAAGGAAATCAAAATAGCAAAAATGAATTCTACTGCTAAATTACTCATGTGACCGTCTTATTTATTAGCGTTAAAAGCAGTGTAAAAGGTTACTATTATAGCACCCTGGGGGCAGGTGATGACGGTTAGTATAGTGTTCCATTGTCTCACACTGGAGTTCTACATAAGGGGAGCCACTAATGGCAAAGTAGGCAGAGGTTAGTGTACAAGGCTTTAGTAAAATACTACCATAAGCTTGGCTGTTCCTTAGTCCTGCGTAGCAATGAGGCAAATATACCCCTTTGATACTGCCAGAGGGATCAGAATGTATTGAGTTAGACCTGAAGGATATCAAAGAAGTAAATCATGTTATATGCAGAAATATCCATGGAGTGACCATATTTATAATTGCTAAGGAAGGTCTGTATCCAACTGACGCCCCATTCTCGCAAACTGACCGGCTAAAGACAATTGTATATCGTGTATTACAAAACATAGTACTGTACTGTAGATTGTCACTAAGATTAAGTAATATGTGCAGGTGGCTGCAAAGGGTTAACTTCTAGCAGCTACCTCACAGGAGAAAAATATGGTTAAAAGTTAAAATTAAGAAATGTAAAAAATATATATATATATTTGCAGGAGAAACAATTATAACCTACACAGTGTTATTCCCCCCAAAAAACTAAAGCATGCCTATTTCTGCCTTAGCATTCTCCTGAGGGTGGGTCTTATCCCTGTTAAAATAGTCTGGCCTCACTACTGAAAATGGGCATAAGAATGATGAGACCCTCTTGTTTGCCCTTCCCTTTGTTCACTCATTTCAGCCACCATTTATTTCTTTTCATTTGCTCTTGCTTTGAGCACTTAGATACGTTTTCAGAATGCAATGTGAAGCCAGATCAGTTCTATATATGCAAAGGGAGACTTGCAATTTGCACACCAGTATATTAGTGGACTGGCCAGTATTACTTAGTCTGTGGTCTAGCTAATCGGACCGTAATCTTTCTTACTCAACCCCAGTGGTCTTTTAGATTATAAGTGAGCATCCCATTATTAAATCAGATTTATTTAAAAAATAATAATAAACCAGATCTCTTCCATTTGAGTGCTGGAACCTAACAGCCAGAACATAAGATTACTAATCAGGCATAGTGATGGAATATAGCAATACCATCCTTGATCTGTTTCTTGACCAGTCACTGTATCTCCCTCCCCCTCGTGAATCTGTCAATTACCTTTCTATCCCTAAACATTTTGACCTGCACTAAACAGGCTCACTTATTTACCATTCTATGTAACGAATGAATAACCCCATGCTGGATACTTACATGCAAAAAAAGTCCTTAGCTCCAGTGGAATTGTTGATACCATGTGAACATTAGGCATGCAGTTCTATGTGCAGAAATGTAGATAACTCTGTTAATTACTCTTTAAGAGCAGAGAGAAACATATTATTCCAACAGCATTTGTTCTACAAAGCAGCTTGTAGTTATTTTGCCAGTCCAAAGGAGATATCTCCCAAATCATCAAATGTTCAACTTTTCTTTTATTCCCCTTTTCTTTAGAGAAACATCGAAACATCAAAAAGTACAGCATTGAAATATGTACTGCACAAGACGGTGACACGTTTTCTCAGTAGTGTTGGTGAAATATTTACTTACAGTTTTTAAATATTTCATTAATATGAGCTGCATTTCCTCACTCTGATTCAGTTCACAGAATCCCTTTCATTTTAAGGTAATACAGACAAGATGCTGTTTTCATTAAGCTATTAATGTTAACTATAGTTAATAAGCGAATCCCTGCACTACTGTTGGGTCCTGCAGTGCACTGCAGAAGGGGTTAAGAAGGACCTTTCCAATTAATGAACCATTGCTCATTCGAACTCATAAACTCGTACAAAACATCAATGGTTACTGAGGATAATGCTCTAAAAATGAAGTAATACAAATTTGGAATGTGGGATGACGTGTGGAATATTTAGCAAATTCCCTTATGCTTATAAATTATAAATAACAATTTAGCTGTAATTATATACATTGGAAGAATGACCACGGCTATGCATGTGGGAATACATCTGCTAGTCTGAGCAAGTTAAATCCTAATAGTTTGTAAAAATAGTGTATGATATTAGCTAAGAAATGAGCTTGCAAAATACAATGACCGTGGCAATATAAAATATTGGCTAATATTGACAGGGCACTTATTTTTAATGTTCAGATGAATGTCTTCATCATAAACTCTAATAGCAGAAAACTCCCACTACTAGCTCTGGTGATGACACATATTACCATTTCATATCTTCATTTTCCTTGTTTTATTTCTCATTGGAAGGATGACATTCAATATCTCCCTGGGGTTTTGGCTGGGGGAAAGTTCTCATACAATTCTGCCCTGCTGGTATAAGTCGCTCATTACTGCAGACGATTACTTCTTTTCCTTTTTGCCAGACTTCTTCTTGTTTCCTCCTGCAGCTGCTTTTCCGGCACCTTTCCCAGGAGCGTTGGTGAGTGTCGATGTGGTTCCAGGAATGTAGATGTTCTGCCTGTAGTCAGGGACATGCTGCAGGGTGAACTGGGGTCCGTAGCGGGCACTGAGACCCATGGTACCTGTTCCTGCTCCAAGAGCTGGGTTTCCTTCTGCAGCTTCTGTAAGACTCCATGGAAAGAGAAGCAAGAGGAAATATATTAACAATGAAAAATAGAGTTAAAAAATGAACTAGAAAATGTGTTGACTTTTTGTTGCCATAGATGTCGCTCTGCAAGTTTTCTGTTTACCAAAACTATTTTTTCCCCCATGTACTTGTTAATCATTTTTGGAAAATAAAAGAATGAGATTATCATTTTTGAATACCTCTAATATTGTAAAAAAAATCTTCATAATATGATACACAGTGTAAAAAATAATAATCAAATATCTGCTAGAAAATTCAACTAGAGCATCAATTATAACATTACTTTTAATTGCTTCTTACTAATCAGAATTTATAGGAAGTTCAATCATATAATATAGTATCTAAATAAAAAAAAAATTCCTTTTCATATTTTGATTGTATTGTAGATTGATGGAATCTTCTTTGACTACCTATATTAAAAAGCAGCGTAAGCATTTTGGTTCAATCTAAGTATTATTCCAGTTTTACACTACAGCTTTTAATAAGAGAATATTTCGTTAAGTAATCAATTTAATTTAAAGTGGCATTCCTACTTAGGTGGGAAGCAGGGGGTCTCCGGAGCTGAACCGCATTAATCCCAGCTCCGGGGACCCCCTTCTTCCCGTAATACATGCCTCTGAATGGTTTGCCGGTAGCAGTCCAGGCTGCGCACACACTATGGCTGTTTAAAGGTCTTGTGTCACGCAGGCCAAAAGGAAGTAGCAACGTCATTCCTTGCGGATTCCTATAGGCCGCACATGACGTGGGACCTTTTAAAAAGGATTGAGATACCAGCAGCACCTTTAGGGTTAGATCCTCAGAAGTCTGTAAAATTTGCGTTAATAACGTCCGTTACCTAAATAGGTAACGTCCGTTATTTTTTGTGTACCAACAAAGCTAATGATATGCAAAAATAGCGTCCGTTTGTAGAGGTAGCAGCGGTATTCACAGTGATTTTCGTTGCGCAGGGACGCGTTAACCAATACATTGAACATTTGCATTGGCAAAATGTTATTGCGCATTACAATTAATGCACGTGTATTAAAACGTGTTACCTGAAGCTAATGTCATTATTGTTATAATATGGAAAACGTTTACATATCTCAGGGAGCAGAGGGTCCCCGGAGATGAAATTAACATGGCTTAGTTCCAGAGACCTCCTACTTCTCACCTAGGGGGGGAAATAATTATTTTTTTCTTCTTAAAGGAATGTCTCTTTAAACCAAATTTAACAAGTACAGTACTGTATGAGTGATTCCAGAAATGTCATCAAAGATACAATTAAATATAAAACACTCATGGTTCATTATCTGTAAAGCTCATCTGGAAAACTGCAGCGACGTTTTTGATAAATATATCCATTATAGAACAATTTATCCAGAAAATAATAGAAAAAGCACAGACATTGCCAAAACAGGAGTTTTGCAAGAATGGAAAGGGTGCATGGACTATTATGATCCCAATGAAATGCAAAACAATTATTTTGTAAAAACTAAGTAAATGTTTTTTTCCCATGAAAATGACAGAATAGTTATGGGTAGTAATAACTAATGAGAATAACCACAGACTGACACTATCAAAGATAAAAGTTGCATATTTTGTACTGTAGATGTTCTCTATCAACGCTAATGATTGAATTTCTGATACGGTTTCAACGTTCTCTTTCAGTTCACACTGCTCAGATTATTTCTTTACAAGGTTACACATTCTTTCACATGGCTAAAAGGACTGCGTACGTGTTACACTGACTAACTCCGAGACTGGAATACAATGAGAGTATTTAATGAGTTTTGTGAGCAAGTGGGATTCTTAACATCCGGTAAAAACTTTAAACGTAGCATACACATGGAAGATACATTATTTATTCTGGCACCTTCAAGATGGATTGAGATAATATTAAAGCAGCTTTACTTTTTGTATATACAGATGGCATCACTAATGTGTGTGAATAATTCAGAGGGAGTAAATTCTGCATCCTACTTCCCCACATGTACAATGGTCATTAAACAGAACATGTGGTAAATTCATTTTTGATTCAATCACCACAAAATAATACATGTTAATCAAAATATAGAGTTAGAGATGGACATAGAAAAAAAATGTTAGACCCTAAAAAGTAGTACTGTCACTGCATAAAAGACTTCATAAAAAATGTTGATGCCAGTGGATTTAAAAAAACAACATTAAGATGTTCCACTGAATGTTCTGCTCTTTGTATTATTAAGGAGATAGATAAGTGTGTCAATGGGGGAAGGGGTAGATGTAATACAAAAGAATTATGACATGCATAAAGAAATATAAGTGGTCTACTGGAGTCAGTGTATTAATCCTCTCTAAAACCGTTATCAAGGCCTTAGAGATGACTGAGCTTATGATGATTCATTTATTCAGACTGATGCATATGCTAATGTAGCATATATTATTCAGTTTGCATATTCAATATAATTTGTGTATTAAAATAAATGAAACTAAATGCAACCCTAACAAAATATCGTAAGAGAGTTTACGAATGTACAGTAGATGTTTGACTTCACTTTTAGGGGCCAGGAAGCAATGTGCAGTATAGGGGGGGGTTATTAATTAAACGGTAACGGTGCTGATCAATCAGCGTCTAAAAAATAACCCTCATAGAGAAGCACTTTTATGCACTCTCTTTGTGTCTATCTATCTATCTATCTATCTATCTATCTATCTATCTATCTATCTATCTATCTATCTATCTATCTATCTATCTATCTATCTAATACTGTAGCTTCATGTCCCTTATTCATTATGATGTAACATTGCTTTGTTGTGCTAACTAAGGATATTCCTGTCGTGGATCCTCTCCTATGTAGAAAAATAAATTTCCTTAAACAGTTGTTGCATTCTCTATCATGAAAACTGACCGTTTGCTGATGCCAAGATCATCGCTTGAAGTCTCTCTGTTTCAAACTGGTTGTTTGGCCACACTCCAGCTTCCTCTGTGGGTTGAGCTCTAAAGAAACCATGATAAGATGAAAGCTTTTCAATAAGAAACCAAGCATGAAAAAAAATGCAAGCAGAAAAAATATGCTTTTGTGTGATCAGTTGAGCTAGTTTTATTTCATTTTATTACTACTCACTGAAATCCATTCATTAGACAAGATTTAAAAACTGGAAACAGCAAACAGAAATATCACTTGTGAGCACATTCACATCTCAGACAGGTCTGTAATCCCGCCCAATAACATCACGGAAATAGCCCAAAAGTAGCCCAATTATAAATGATTACTGAATCCCCCCCCACCTGCACCAAACATCACTAGCCTGCACCTCACCTCACAGGAGGGGGGAGAGAGACCAGGGGGAACAAGTGCAACAATTACAAATGTTCAATCACCTGTGCGCAGAAGGGGGGGAAGGGGGTTTGTGGAGACAGGACAGGGGGAACCAGTGCTACCAAATCTGTTACGGGTTAACGCGTCCAAAGAACGTTAACTCCCATTGACTTGAATGAGAGTTGACGCTCGTTCGAATGTGTTAAACGTCTAATGGAGCTTAATAAATAATACCGCATGAAACAGAATGTTTTATTGCTTCAATTTATTCGCACTAATTTTTGCACATTTGATCATTAATCTAACCGTCATCCGAACGGTATCCTATATATCCAAAATAAAATACTTCTGCAAGCCACTGTGCGCGTGTATGTATGTATGTATGTATGTATGTATGTATGTATGTATATATATATATATATATATATATATATATATATATATATATATATACAGTGGTTGACAAATCACCAAAAAATCTACTCGCCACACAAAAAAATCTACTCGCCACCTAGTACCAAACGTGTGCTGCTTGGGCCAATATTTACTCGCCCGGGGGTTAAATCCACTCGCCCGGGGCGAGCAAATGTATAGGTTTGTCGAACACTGTATATATATATGCATATACACACACACACACACACACACACACACACACACACACACACACACACACACGTCCGGAAATAATTGGACACTGACACAATTTTCATCATTTTGGATCTGTACGCCACCACAATGGATTTGAAATGAAACAACCGAGATGCAATAGAAGTGCAGACTTTCAGCTTTAATTCAAGAGGTTGAACAAAAATATCGTATGAAACGTTTAGGAATTGCAACCATTTTCATACACAGGCACCTTATTTTAGGGGCTCAAATGTAATTGGACAAATTAACACAATCATACATAAAATGTTCATTTTTAATACTTTGTCAAGAATCCTTTGCAGGCAATGACTGCTTGAAGTCTGGAATGCATGGACATCACCAAACGCTGGGTTTCCTCCTTTGTGATGCTTTGCCAGCCCTTTACTGCAGCTGTTTTCAGTTGTTGTTTGTTCGTGGGTCTTTCTGCCTTAAGTTTTGTCTTCAGCAAGTGAAATGCATGCTTGAT